>NC_065451.1:51173862-51281362 GCF_917563875.1 Diabrotica virgifera virgifera | reverse complement strand
TAGAAATTAACTGTTATAACAATTAGTTTTAAGTTCTCATTGTAATTAACTATTGTATTACCAATATTATTTGTGTCAATGGCCATTGCAGCCGAGACACATAAATTTAAATAAAAAAAAAATAAAAAAAATCAACTTTTTTTGATACTCGGGATCCTGGTCTAATTATTCTAATATTCTAAACATAACAATGTGTTCAATTTGAGGTTTAAGTTTTTCACTTTCTTTTATTGGTAGAATTTGGACACATATAAAGCTATTGCGCACATGAAAGATTAAAATTTCTTCATTTCTCATAACCTTTTGTCCCTATTAGGTATCGCATTAGGATTCATTTTCTTCCTTTACCCATTTTCGATGTATTACTATTTTTGGGTCATCATCTTTAACTATTCAATAGTTTTTTCTTTATTTTTTCCCAATTCTTTGATCTGATATATACATTTCTTTCCCGGTCTTTCTCTTCTCCGTTTCCTTCTACTTCCCAATTCTAATATTTGCATTGTAATTTTTTCTGGTTTCATTCTATTAATATGTCCGAACCACAACATTTCCTTCTGTTTGATGTACTCACCAATAGGTTTCTGCTTTGTCGTTTATCTGTTATCTTCATTTCTTATCCTGTCCCATTTTGTTTTCCACACATTTATGTTTTTTCTGAATTGTCCAGTTTTCGTTTTTGTGTCCTAGTATTGTTGTATTAATTGTGTAGTATGATCGTGTAGATTTATTTCCCCTTTTTTTTACTCCGTCACAATGCTACCCAGATATTCGTACGTTGATATTGTTTAATGTATTTAATCTTCTTATTGTTTTGGTCTTCCTTTTGATTAACTATCATCATTTTTGTTTTATTTATATTCACCTCCATATTCATTTATGGTAGGTATTTCTTCAACAACAACTAATTATATTTAAAGCATCAGTTAATAAAATAAGTATAGCCAGAATGATCGCCAATATTGAATATAATCGCCAATTGATAAGAAAATTTTTTCAGTCCAAAAATTAACCAGCCTTTGCATTTTATTTTTATTGATCGCTACCAATACAATATCATCTACGTAGAGTAAGTAAACTTTACTGTTAAAACAAGTAAACTGTAATTTTACTCTTTGCAAGTTCCTGTATCCAATTATTATATTTAGGTTTTCTACTTTAGCTTTGAGGTTCTTTATAATCCTGTCTATTATTATGACGAAATAGTCCAGAGAAATAAGGTTTTTGTTGGGACACTTGAGCAGCCAGGTTGCAAATGGAGTTTTTGGGTACTATATACCTATAAGTACTATATATACCTATAAGTACTTTTTGGGTACTATATACATTATAAATACAAAAATGCCCGTCACAGTTCGGACGAGAAACTTAGTTATTAACAAATAAGGGTCAAAAATGGCAGTTTTTTCGTTTAAATCGCTACAGGTAAAAATAGGTTAATTAAATATCCCATTTATAATATTTTTCTTTTTGTAGATGAGCCAAGGTTTAAAATGGCACATTTTGAATTTTGGTCCGATCCTTTTTTGTTTCGGAAAGTGCAAAATAAGACTAAAATTTCAAAAATGAAAAATGTGCTATAACTTTTGCGGAAATGGCCTTAAGACTTTCATATTGCACGAAAAGTTGAGTCAAACATTCCATATAATGCACACAAAATTTTAAAATGATTCGTTAATTAGTTTAAATTTTATTCAATTTGTTTATCGCAAAGAGCTTTTTTTTCGCAATGTTATTGTTCAGAAAATAATAATCACAAGCAATTCTGTGGAAACCACAGGCAAAAATAATAGTTATATTTTTAAAGTATTGAAAAAATCTTTAAAAAGTCGTTTTTATCACTGCGAAAAAAGTTTAGTAAAATAGAGTCATTTTTGGCTTCTAAACAATTTGAATAACTTTGTTAATATTGACTATAGAGTAAATCTACTTTAGTGTTTCAAAAGCTGGTATTTTTATACGAATTTTCAAAAAAAAAACTTTTTGCCTAGGTTAACTAGGTTCAAAGTTAGCCACTTTTTTTTAATTCGCAGGTCTATATACATCAAATTCTCCTGTAACAGTGTTAGTTACCATACTACTCCGAAACGGCTTGGCCGATTTTTATAAAATTTTACACGTTTATCTGTAGGACGTTGAAGAGGTTTTAATCTATTTTTTATACCTATAAATCATAAGGGGGGTTGCCCCCCTGAATTTTTTTTTATTTTTTTGGACAAAATTATCTACCTTAATTTTGTATGATGTAGAATTAAAAAATACATACAACCCTTAATTTTCACTCTTCTATCACCAACCCCTATTTGTTAATAACCATCTATATATTTACATCTATAAAATTCTCCTGTCACAGTGTTAGTTTCCATACTCCTCCGAGTCAACTTTACCGATTTTTATGAAATTATATATGTATATTTGGTAGGTCTTAGAATCGGTCGTAATCTATTTTTCATATCCCTGAGTGATAAGGGGAGTTCCCCCTAACATTTTGTAATGTTCGGTGGGGTTGTGTGTACATAAAGTACTCTATAAGACTACGACTACATAGAAATTAAAAAATTGTGATCAAAATCCATCAACAAGTTCCAGCGATATTAATCGCAGCATATGTTTGCAGAATCAGTTTCATTTTTTGAGTGCACGTATTTTAGTAATTCCCCTCCACCGACCACGAATTAATTCTATTCGAACGCCATTATTAAAGCTTTATTAACCACTCTGTTGAGGTTCAAAGTTTACTCAAACTTTTACACACAACCTATATATCTTCAACTTTAAAATGGCTCTAGTTAGGTTGCTTAATTGTTATAAACAAAGTAGCCGTCCATTAAATAAAAAAAGTGGCTAACTTTGGCCGTAGGCCTTGACCTAGGCAAAAAGGTTTTCTTTGAAAATTCGTATAAAAATACCAGCTTTTCAAATTCTATTGTAGTTTTAGCCTAAAGTCAATATAAACAAAGTTTTTCAAATTGTTTATAAGCCAAAAATGACTCTATTTTAGTAAAATGTTTTCTGAGTGATAAAAATGACTTTTTAATGATTTTTATAAATGCGTTGAAAATATGACTATTCTTCTTTCATGTTGTTTTCACAGAATTGCTGCATCATTATTATTTTCTGAACAATAACATTGCGAAAAAAAGCTTTTTGGGATAAACAAATTGAATAAAATTTAAACTAATTGACGCATCGTCTTAAAATTTTTTGTGAATTGTATGGACTTTTTGACTCAACTTTTCATACAAAATGAAAGTCCTAAATTTAGTTTTGCAAAAATTATAGCAAATTTTTTATTTTCGAAATTTTAGTTTTATTTTGCAATATCCGAAGCAACAAATAATCGGACCAAAATTCAAAAAACGCTATTTTAAACCTTGGCTCATAATAACTAAATTTCTCGTCCAAACTGTGACGGGCATTTTTGTATTTATAATGTATTAGGTATATAGTAGCCACAAAACCCATTTGCAACCTGGCTGCTCAAGTGTCCCGAACATGGTATATTTTTGCCTTATTTCCCTGGTGTAAAAAGCAATATCTCTCTTTTATTCCTTTATTTATTTTGAATTTATTGGACCTTTGACCTCCCATTTGTACTTCTCTGACTGTCTTGTATTGTAACATTCCTGTTTTCTTTGAGAAAAATTTCTCACTTGTGTTCAAAATTTTTCTGATGGGTGAGAGGAGTGTGTAACGTTACAAACGTCACATCTTTGATATTTTATTTTTAAATAATTATTTTATTTTATTTTCTTTAATATTTCATTAGTAATTATTTTCTTCTATTCGTTTTAACTTGCTTTTTGGTTAAAAACTAGTTTGGCGCCCGTTCTATAGGCAACTATATTTACATTGTATCATCTCTTGTGTTCCATGTTCGTTATTTCAAATTTCGTCCAAGGCACAGAATAACTAACCATACAGAAGCGAAACTCAGGCCGAAAACGTTAACATAAATTTCATGCTCATGCGTCACGTAACTGGTGCAACCTCACTTTTGCGACTGACAGCGACAGTTGTTAAGATAAATTTTATATTTATATATGTTTTATTTTATAGTTTATTTATATTTTATAGTTAAATTTTATATTTCATATTTAATTAATAACTACTTGTCAAAAATATCACATCATTTGGAATGGTCTATTCCTTAGAACATCAAGTTCTATTCTGTAACTGGTGCACAAGGTCAAATATTTCGGTCACCACAAAATCAATGGAAATGACAGTAATATTCGCTTCTATATGGTTAGTTATTCTGTGTCCAAGGTTCGTTGTCATGTCGTTTTAATGGCAGCGACAACCCCCATATTTTATTCTCAAAATGGTGGTGGAAATGTCATAAAAGGCAAAGAAGCTTCAAAATTAAATCATTTTTATTCCAAATCAAATCTTCTCTTGGGTTTTTTGGATAAGATCACCGTCCTCCCTCTGGGAGCTTCAAAAAGCCTATCGCCGGCGATGACAGTAAGGCTGACAACAATGGGACCATGAAATCTAGTAGACTGGGAGATATTATACAGAAGTTCAGCCACGATTTTCTAAGTCCTGCCATTTGCAATACTGGAAGGGTAGACGATGTACTTACAATCTGTGGAAATATCCACAAATTTCCTGTCACATTTTCCTGTAAAAATTAGATTTTCCAAAAAAATAAAAATAGGGTTCTGCGATGAATTTCTAAGTCCTGCCATATCCGTAGATAGACAGGATACTATCGATTTTATGAAGAAATTTTTTTGGGCAGGAGGGTTGCAAACGGGGTAACGGAGTATATATGTATACAAACATGTAAGGAAAATAATGAAATTTTCATGATTTTTTAGGTCCTGCCAACTAAATAAACTAAACATATTTATTTCAAAATGACCAAAAAAATATTGGCATGACGTCTCCTAATGTTTAAGTATACTTGTCCCTTGGAAAATTCTGCGGAAAATTTTCATCCTGATTCCGTGATTTTCTTAGTCCTGCCTTTAAAAAGTTATAATACTCAAATATAATCAATTCCTTTTCGGTACTCGGCAGGAAGGTTAAACGGTTCTTGTAAGACAGCAGGAGTCCTAGATTTGTAAGAAAATTCGTGAAAAAGTCAACTATTTTCTGAGTCATGCCATTTTGCACATGTTTCAAGAATCTTAATATAAGTCTATTTATAAAGAGGCAGGATGGTTTTATGGTTATTTTGTATACAGGGTGGGTCATTAGTGAGACAAAGTCCAATTACTCGTTTGTCGTAAGATATACGAAAAAAGTTATTTAGGTAAAACATGGGCCACAGATAGGACTATGATTTAACAGTATTTTCTAATATACAGGGCTACCCGTTTTCACAGGGTGACACAAATATTTGTTGTTTAAATGGAATACCCTGTATATTTTTACATTCTTGGATTCTACTCGATGTTCTCTTTAATAAAATATAGTGTTTTGAAATATTATACTAGGTAGTTTAAAATATAATTACGTTTTTCTGTTAATTTTGTAGGAACATTCACACCCTATACCTATTGTTAGTGATTTGATATCCAAACTTCTATTAATTTATGTTTAAACGATTTTGATATAGTCTACTATTGTCAGTTATTAATAGTATACCAAAATGTTTAATTTTAGTATACGGGGTTGGTTGAAACTCGGAATGAGTATTTTCTGAGTTTTCTTAAATGGGACACGCTGTATTTTAGTATTATAATAAAATGGTATTTTATGGTAACTTTTTATTTGTTAAGCATTTTCTGTACCATATTTATATATTAATTTCGGCAGTAAATTGATACAGACAAATTACTCAGGTGGATTTGGGGTTTCTGAACAAGAATGTCACATTAGAACAGATCTTTACCTAGTGCTCGGGGTGACTAATATACACGCCATATTCTTAAATTTCGAGGCTTTCAGACACTAAAGTGATGCAAGTAGATTACTCGAGGAGTTTTGTGGTTGCTGAACATGAATACGCCATAAGAATCGACCTCCAAAAACTCTCTAAATTCGAGATCAGTCGAGGGTCGGTTGTAATGTCATATTCGTGTTCGGCCATCCCAAAAACCCTCGAATAATCTGTTTTCTTTAATTTATTGCCGATATCCCACGAAACTCCAGATGACGTGCCTTAGCAGCAACTCTGGGCACTGGGTGATTCGGAGGTCGGTTCTGCTTGCGTATTCGTAACTCCATAAACCTCTAAAATAACAAAATTTTGCCATTAATACACTGATTTTGACAGGTTTATGCACTTTTGGATGCATGTTATGCACTAAAATGAAATTTCCACCCATTTTTATATTGTACACCTTTTATTTGAATTTGAAAAAAATTTAAAAAAAATAAAAAAAACGGTGTATTTGCCGACTTAAAGCAAGAGTAACTTTTAGTACTAGAATACCTCATAATTTAATACTCTAGTCTCAAAAATGTCTAAAAATTTAAAGACCAATAAGTTAGGAGATAAAATATCCGTTGATCTACCCAAGACGGATGCCTATGACCAGTACTAGAAATTCACAATTGATAAAATCGATTGATCTCTGGAAGAGAAATAAACGTAGCAGTTTTCGTTTTCCTAAATAGAATTTTTCTAAATTCTTTTAAACTCAAAAAACCAAAAAACGAAAAATTTTTCAAGTCGATTTTTCTAGAACACTGCGTATTCTTCTGAGTTAAAGCAAAAGTACCTTTTAGTACAAAACTATCCCAGAATTTAATAATCCAATGTCAGAAATGCTTAAAAGTTAGACAGAAAAGTTATTCGATAAAATATCCGTTTCCGTACCCAAAACGGACCCCTATGACCGGTACTAAAAATTAACAATTGATAATTGACATTTGACAATTGACCTCTGGAAGATAAATAAGTGTACTAGTTTTCGTTTTTCCAAATAAAAGCGTTCTGCAGCTATTTTAAAGAAACTAATTACAAGACTTCGATAGCTTCTTCTAGACGAAGCATATCGAAGTAGAGGTCGTCCGCCAACCAGATGGTCTGATGACATCAAACAGATCGACAGAAACTTGATGCAGACAGCACAGGACAGAAATGCATGGAGAAGACTGAGGAAGACCTATATCCAGCATTGGATAGATCCGGGTTGAATTATGACGATGATGAATTACAAGACGCCATCTTTAAAGAGCTTTAGCTTTCCACGGAAGCATTTTTGAACTAGGTGAATTGAGTTAAATTTTCTTAAAATTATCTGAGGAATCTCCGGTTTTCGTTTGTTATGAGAGCTTCTGGACACCCTGTATAATATAATGGGTAGGTAAATTCCCTACTATAACCAATAAATTGTAAAAAAATTTTATTTACTTTTATTGCGTTTACTTAGATAAAAATATGATCTAATCACTTAAAATAAAGATGTTACAGTTGCTATTAGATTTGAAAAGTGTGTAAAAATTCCGAGACATTATTCAGGAAAATAATATTTAATAGTATACGATTGTTTTAATGATACACAAATTAATTTTTTGTATTATTCATCTTTGCGGTTATCCTGCCAAGTTGTAAACGGTTTTAGATTAGTGTTTTTTAAGCATACTCGACATGGCATGACTCAGAAAATTGTGGTGATATGAATATGTTTGTATAACACCCTGAAATAATTTTACAGACACACAATTTAATTTTTCTATACGAAATAACTATACAACCATCCTGCCTCTTTGAAAATATATTTATATTAACCTTCTTGAGATATGTGCGAAATGGCATGACTTAGAAAATCGTGTAGTTTTCCACAAATTTTCTTACAAATTTTTTAACTATATATAGTAAAAAAGGTGTAACTAAACATCCTGCCATTTTGAATAATATCTACTGAAATTATTTATTTTATAACAAAATTTATTTTATGACTTAGAAAATCACGGAACCAGAGTGAAAATTGTATACAGAATTTTCCAAGAAACAAGTGCAGTTAAACATTAGGTGACGTCATGCCAACATTTTTTTTTGGTCATTTTGAAATAAATATGATTAATTTATTAAGTTGGCAGGACTTAAAAAATTATGAAAATTTCATTATTTTCATTACATGTTTGTATATCTGTATACTCCCTTAGTCCTTTTGCAACCGTCCTGCCCAAAAAATTTTCTTCATAAAATAGATAGTGTCCTGTTACTATGGATATGGCAGGACTTTAAAATTCATCGCAACTCCCAATTTTTTTTCATGGAAAATCTAATTTTTACAGGAAAATGTCACAGGAAACCCGTGGATTTTTCCACAAATTGTAAGTACCTTCTCTAACCTTCCAGTATTGCAAAGGGCAGGACTTAGAAAATCGTGGTTGAACTTCTGTTAATATCTCCCGGTTTATAGGCTGCATCCTCAACATCTTTCGCTGCACTGACCTAGGGCCTCACCTCAACATCTGCCCAGGTCAAGAGAAGTCCACAGCAGTACCATTCAACATCAAGAAGTTACCATCAAATACCAGCTACCAAAAGCCATAAGTATAATCCAGAATTGTTAGTTTTTGGCAAGGATTTGAATACATTTGTTAATGCAATTTACTAAGTCACATTTTTATTGTATCTTTATGAACAATAAACATGATTAGTTAAAAATACTGTTTTGTTTGCTTTCATTACAAACTTTCATAGTTCATTTCTAAGATTAGGACAAGACGAACACACACCTGAGTGACTGAGCTAAGCTAAGGGTGTGGTGATGGCTATCTTAGATGATTGAGGTAATATTTTCGAATATTATTTACGTTACAGTATGTACTTTCTATGATGTTGATTAATTTTTTAGGTACATACTTCTAATTATTGTTCTCGACATTCTCATATTTTTTCCTGTCGATCAAATCAAAAGCTGCCTTTAAGTAAATAAAGGTCAAGTATAGTCAAAGTTTTTCTCCTCATATTTTTCTTTTTATTATATTAATATGTATATGAAATCATTTTTCATTGTTCAACGTACTCCCTGAGTCTTTTCTTTGTTATCAATGTAGGTACATGGTTTATAGACTTGGGCTAGACATATTGCTCTGTAGTTATCCCATTGGGTTTCTTCCCCTTTTTTATGTATTGGTACGATTATATTATTTTCCCATTCCTCGGACATCTTTTGATTCTTCCAAGCTTCTTTGCAAATTATCAACAGCCACTTCTTTCCCTTTCCACCTAGATACTTTATCACTTCTTTTCTTAGCGCAATTTCGTGCTCTTCACATGCTTTCCCTGTTTTGATTCCATTTATGGCTTCATCCATTTCCTCTCTTGTCATCTCCCATAAGCTTTCCACTACTTCGTCTTCCTCTAAATATTCTTCTGCCAGTTCGCCCCCCCCCCCCCCAATTTTCTCCGATTTTAGTTTACTGTTTTTGTCTTTTATTGCTCTTGTTTCTTTTGTTTTGTTGCCTGTTAGCCTCTTAATGTGAGTCCCGAATTGTGTATTATTTATTTTATGTCCTTCGTTCCAACTATGTATGTAGCTCCCAATTGTTCCCAGCTTTCTCTTTTTGCCATTTTCACTGCCATTTTTCATATGTTTCTCTTTGTAATATTTATATTCCTTCTTAACGCTTTCTGTAAATGTTTGGTTGTATTTTCTTCCAGGCATAGTCTGGGCTGATTATCGGAGAATAGGCCATTTTTGGGAAAAGTTATTTACCAGCAATTTTATTGCTGGAATCTAATCTTATGATTGTATATATTAATAATATAGATATGCAAAGTCCGCAGATAGTGTGCTACTTTTTTTATAAACAAAATGGCGCCTGAAAATCGTGTTTTTTCAATATTTGCTCTATAACTCCAAAGATTTTATCTTTAGACCAAAAACACTATAAAAAAGATTTTATCTTTAGACCAATAAAAATTCACCACAATTAAATTCTGCATAGAGACGTGTTTTTTCCGATTTACTTCGACGAAAACTTTCCCCGGAAAAAGCGGGTTTTTCCAACAAAATCTTTAATTGTCAACTAAACTTTTAGATAAGTAGTTGTTAATCAATAATTAAATAACTTGGTAACGTAAAAGCCCTTTCCATATATAATATAATTCCAAAAGTCGATGGAAATTGAATGAACAGTTTAGCAACAATTGAAATGTTAATTAAAAATTTACGGTCGCTATAATAACGACAATAATTATGATGCATAATAATAACTACGAAACTACGATTTTTTCATAAAAAGACACTATACCTATCTAATGTATTTTACAGAATTGAAATTGGACTATTTAAGCGGCCTCAGGAATATTTTAAAATTATAAACAATTTTTTGGCTTATAAACAAATAGAATATCTCGGGAAATATTAAACTAAATTAAATTGTGAAAACGGTATTCGAAAGACAGCGGCAGGACGCTTCTTATAAAAAGAAAAAAAGTTTAATTATGACGAGTGGTTCCTGAGATACAACCGGTCAAAGTTGACCGAAATTTACGGCAAAGATAAAAACAATAAGCTCATAATTTTTAAACCGTCACCTTTTTATTTTTGTCCTCTTTCTCCACACCAAATTTCATATCTTTAAAATCCTCATAACGTATATTATTATAATAAAAACTATCGATAATACGTGTGAAAATTGCCAAAAATAGCAAAATTCCAATCAAAAATTAGGTTGGAGAAAATGTAACCCTCAAAGTTCAAAATCGGTATACGTTAAAAAAATGCATTTTCTCGGCTTCCCATAGAGCAATTTCCTTCATTCTTTTTTTGTTCCCAAGTAACTCGAGTAGAGCCATCGAACTGACGCATTATTAAATGTCAAACTTGCTTTTGTTTTGTTATAATAAATTAAATTATTTATTATAACACAATATTTTAATTTGTTTAAATAAAAATTGTTTAAATAATTATACAGCTTTCAAATGAGAATATTTATGTTTTTAACTTTAAAAGGTACACTTGTAGTAAGTTTATCTAAAAAAAAAAGCCTACAACTGGAAAAAATATGTAATTTTCTGTTCTTATAAAAAAATAATCTATTATAGCAAAACAAAAGCAAGTTTGACATTTAATAATGCGTTAGTTCGATGGCTCTACTCGAGTTATTAGGGAACAAAAAATAAGGAAGGAAATTGCTCCATGGAAAGCCGAGAAAATGCATTTTGTTAACGTATACCGATTTTGAACTTTGAGGGTTACATTTTGTCCAATCTAATTTTTGATTGGAATTTTGCTATTTTTGGCAATTTTCACACGTATTATCGATAGTTTTTATTATAATAATATATGTTATGAGGATTTTAAAGATATGAAAATTGGTGTGGAGAAAGAGGACAAAAATAAAAAGGTGATGGTTTGAAAATTATGATCCTATTGTTTATATCTTTGCCGTAAATTCCGGTCAAGTTTGACCGGTTGTATCTTAGGAACCACTCGTCATAATTAAACTTTTTTTCTTTAAAAGAAGGGTCCTGCCATTGTCTCTCGAATACCGTTTTCGCAATTTAATTTAGTTTAATATTTCCCGAGATATTCTATTTGTTTATAAACCAAAAAATTGTTTATAATTTTAAAATATTCCTGAGGCCGCTTAAATAGTCCAATTTCAATTCTGTAAAGTACATTAGATAGGTATAGTGCATTTTTATGAAAAAATCATAGTTATTCTTATGCATCATAATTATTGTCGTTATTATAGCGACCGTAAATTTTTAATTAACATTTTAATTGTTGCTAAACTGTTAACTCAATTTCCATAGACTTCTGTAATTGTAATATATGCGAAAAGGGCTTTTACGTTACCAAGTTATTTAATTATTGATTAACAACTACTTATCTAAAAGTTTAGTTGAAAATTAAAGATTTTGTTGGAAAAACCCGCTTTTTCCGGAGAAAGTTTTCGTCGAAGTAAATCGAAAAAAACACGTCTCTATGCAGAATTTAATTGCGGTGAATTTTTATTTGGGTGTTTTTGGTCTAAAGTTAAAATCTTTGGAGTTATAGAGCAAAAATTGAAAAGACACGATTTTCGGGCGCCATTTTGTTTGTAAAAAAAGTAGCACACTATCTGCGGACTTTGCATATCTATATTATTAATACATACAATAATAAGATTCGATTCCAGCAATAAAATTGCTGGTAAATAACTTTTCCTTGTATTTTGCTAATTAGCCCAGAGTAGCAGTTCTTTTTTCTTTGTTGCAGTTGTATTTTCTTTTCCTTTATTAATGTTTCGACTTTGACATTCCCTTCTGCCCTCTAACATGTTTGTTACTTTTTCTTATTCCGCATACTTCTTCCGCCTTATCGGTTATTGTTCTTTTGGATATTTTGAAAAAACTATTCTTTTGTTTCGTGTTGGTATTTTTCTTGTATTTATCTCTTTTTTAGTTTGTATATTGCTATTTTTCTGTACTCACTTTTATCTTAATGTATGCCTACTGTTAGTATACATTCTACTACGACTGGCCTATGCTAGGGTCCTATTTCTGCTTCTCTTCTTTTTTCAACTTTTTGTATTACCTTTGTTGATTCTTTCATATGTCCTATGAAAGATTAACATAAATATTCAAAATGTTGCCGTCTGGATTGAGAAAATCTGGTAGTGTAAATTTATTAATCTCACATTGTAAACGAAACTACCTTTGGTCTCTCCCCATTTGGTCTCACGCTGCCCGCACCGCTCGCTAGCTCTCCACTATATAGGTACATAAGCAGAAGTATCAAAAATGTTTGGAGTAAAACACTTTTTAATAATATGTATACTTACACATTACGGTACCAACTGCAACTGTTAGTATAATAATAAATCTCTTGTGACAATTTATGTAGTAGCCATACTTCCTGATTGAATTTTCAGTTTTACAAAAATGTCGCAAGAGCTTCGGCCAACACATAGATAATTTAAAGAATGCAATTATAATAAAATTGGTATTGAGACAAAATACGAAGCTATCTAAAACACATAATGAATTATTAAATATAATAACAATTGAATGTATTAACAATAATTAATCAGCAGAGTAAGAGTAAGTCCGGCAGTTTACCTGAATACAATAGGTATGTTCCTTTGTTTTCTGGTGTAGCACTAGTTTTGAAAAAGTGTACTTAGTGCTAAATAAGTGCTACATTAAGTCGTTCCTTTGTATTAATTTACTTTACTTACGACTTTTAGTCCTAATTGTGTCGTTGCAAATATGATTAGGAGACCTTTCAAATGAGGTATCCCGTGACTTCGGTTTTGATTTTAAAAAAATTGTTAATTACGTCATTACGCTTGTAGAGCTGGATCCCGCGTACCAAAAAAAAGATGATTAATAGCAAGCTGAAAATTTGTTTATAGCTTAACGGTGTCTAGTCGGACAAACTTTGATGTATGGGAACACTGGAACAGGCGAAGTTTTAATTGTGGAACAGGTTAAAAATCGACAGACTACGAAAACATTCCATGTATTTTGTCGGACAGAATTTCTAATTTATTTGTTACCATTTCATTAAACTCTCATGCAAAAATCAGACTGGTGTTTATCACCAACTGGACATGTTAATGAGTGGAACACGAAGAACATGTCAAATGACAGGAATCATGTTGGTTAGTAATAGCAGTCTGATTTTTCCATGAGAGTTCAATGAAAAGGTAACAAATCAATTGGATGTTCTGTCCGACAAAATACATGGGACGTTTTCGTAATCTGACATTCCAAACTTTTAAACTGTTCCACAATTAAAACTTCCCCTGTTCCAATGTTCCCGTACATCAAAGTTTGTCCGACTAGACACCGTTAACCTATTAACACATTTTGAGCTTGCTATTAATCAACTTTTTTTGGTACGCGGGATCCAGAACTATTGTTAACGATTAAAACTCATTAATTACGTCATTACGCAACACTGATGACGTCATGTACTGCATATATATAACAATATACATTATTGTTTTAATCTTTGTTATTCATAACTCGTGTCACTTTGCACTTTCCAAGAACTTGTAATAATTACGCTCTCTCTCTCTCTCTCTCTCTCTCTCTCTCTCTCTCTCTCTCTCTCTCTCTCTCTCTTTCTCTCTCTCTCTCTCTCTCTCTCTGTGTGTCCGTACTTCCTCCAACTGCCTACCACTGACATCGGTGAGCACTGGAAATTGAAACACCTGCCAAAAGTAAAAAATACCGCGAAGAACGACGAGAACTAAGTTTGATCCGGAGTATTCATCTGGCAAGAACTTCACCTACTCCAAGAAGGAGAATTAAGAAGCTAAAGGCCAACAACCTGCCCTTGAAAAAAAACAACCTGCTACGAAAACTGCAAATGTGACCCGGAATTCTGCGTTTAGCCCATCAATTCTTCAAATCTTTATATTTTTAATGTCTTTAAAATTAACAATTTTTTTACAAAAAAAAAGCAAATTGTTCTTACCTAATAAATGTAATTTAAAATCGTTCATACACATTCTCACAAAACTGGCTATACAAAATATACTAGTTGCTGTAATAGTAAAAATGGCATAGATAGTCCAAGGGCACAACCATTTGAATGAGATAGATGTATTTTGTGTATCGAGAATGTTGCACAAGGGGAACATGCCAAAAACTTGTGCCACTCTTATAACATACTTTGTATTACTATGAAGATCATCTGTTTTAATGGGTTTTGGATGGACAGCTAAAAAGATAGCTAAATAATTAAATTGAGCTAAAAAATAAAGCTACAATATGTCAAAAAAAACGACGATTAAAAAATATAGTACGTTCTTTAACGGTAAAATATTGCAAAACCTCTAAATTTTAAAGAACCGCTTGGATTGACATGAAATTTGGCATACACATAGCTAATAAGTCAAAGAAAAAAAGTGATATTATGCCGATGTGTGCTTTGCCCTAGGGTTGAGTTTCACCTCCTCTCGGAGGTGAAAAAATATATGTCCAAAATAATTCCAGAAATGGATAAACTGACTAATTCTAGGCAACTTTTGTTCTATAGAGTTTTTTCACCAAGTCAATACTTTTTGAGTTATTTGCGAGTGAACATGTTCATTTTTCAACAAAATAACCACGTTTTTAGACAGTTTTTCGCAAATAACTCAAAAAGTATGTCGAAAAAAATATTCTTAGCAAAAATATAGCCTGTAACAAGTAAAAAAGATCATGTATATATTAGGTCTCTATACGTAGCAAATACAGAGTAACTAGCTAATGAAAATATGTTCATATTCGTCAAATTCCAAATCGACTATTTTAACGTGATATAACCAAAAAATTAAACACTTTTTGGGGAAAACTCAATTACAACTTTTTAAAACGTTTAAAAAAGCTTTATTTGTGTTTTATAAAAAAAATTATAGCATCAAAAGTAAACAAGTTACACTCAAAATAAAGTTGGTCCCTTTTCTTTGGTAAAAAAATCAGGAAAATCACCCCCTCCCTACTTAGCATCTCAAATGAACTTAATCGTTTCCATTTCACAAGTTTCTTTACTCGTGTATGTATTGTTTATATGATTTGTAAGTTTCATCGGTTCAAAGTCCTTATTTTTGAAAGGGCTGTAGTTAAAAGGGCTTGAACGATTCACCAATCAGGAGTGTATGCAAATTTAGAAACATCAAATCTTAACCAATTTTTGTCTTACAGAAAAACAAAAAATACAAAAGATTTAAAAAAACTAGGCCGACTTTTTTTATTATTTAAGTTTTTTGTTATCTGCAACAATTTTTAAGTTATTTTGAAAAAAAGCATTTCCTTCAAAATTAAAATTTTTAAAAAGTTTACGTTAAAACCAATTGTTTTCAAAAATAAGCACTTTGAATTAATAAAACTTGCAGATCATGTATAAAAAAACATAAAAGTAAAGGAACTTGTGAAGCGGTAACGATTAATTTCAGTTAAGTTGCTACTTAGGGGGTGATCCCTACGATTTTTTTTTCCAAATCAAAAGGGACCAACTTTATTTTGAGCGTAACTTGCTTACATTTGATGCTAGAAACTTTTTTTATAAAAACAGAAATAAAGCTTTTTTAAAACACTTTAAAAAGTTGTAATGAGTTTTCCAAAAAGTGCTTCATTTTTTGTATATTTCACGTTGAAATATTCTATTTGGAATTTGGTGAACATGAACCTATTTTTCATTAGCTATAAATCTGGTTCTGATAGGTGTAGAGACCTCGTGCATACACCATTTTTTTTACTTTTTTATAGGCTATATTTTTACTCAGAACATTTTTTTCGATAAAATACTTACTTTTTGAATTCATTGCGAAAAACCGTCTAAAAACGTGATTATTTTATTGAAAAATGAACAAGTTCACTCGCAAATAACTCGAAAAGTATTGACTATGTGAAAAAAGTTTATAGAACAAAAGTTTCTTAGAATTAGTCAGTTTATCCATTTCGGGACTTATTTTGGACATATATTTTTTCACCCACGAGGGGGGGGGATGATACTCACCCCCAGGGCAAAATCACACATCGGCACAATATCACTTTCTTTCTTTGACCTGTTAGCTATGCGTTTGCCAAATTTCATGTCAATCCAAGCGGTTCTTTAAAATTTATAGCAAAAACCGTGAAAGAATGTATTAATAAAGATTTTTGCGTTATTGTGATCGTGTAGTTAGTATCTGTAACACTATAAAAATTATTGTTAGATTATTACTTCTAGGTCTGGATCCCGCGTATGAAAAAAAAGTTGATTAATAGCAAGCTGAAAATTTGTTAATAGCTTAAGGGTGTCTATTCAGACAAACTTTGATATATGGGAACACTGGAACAGGGGAAGTTTTAATTGTGGAACAGGTTAAAAATTTGGAACGGTCAGACCACGAAAACGGCACATGTATTTTGTCCGACAGAACAGACTTAAACTCTCCGAACAGAGATTAGAATCTCATGCAAAAATCAGACTGCTATTTATCACCAAATGGGTGTTTTAATGAGTGGAACATGTAGAATATGTCAAATGACAGGAATTATGACAGGTGATAAATAGCAGTCTGATTTTTTCATGAGAGTTTAATCTCTGTTCGGAGAATTTAAGTCTATTCTGTCGGACAAAATAAATGTGCCGTTTTCGTGGTCTGACCGTTCCAAATTTTTAACCTGTTCCACAATTAAAACTGCCCCTGTTCCAGTGTTCCCATATATCAAAGTTTATCCGACTAGCCACCCTTAAGCTATTAACACATTTTCAGCTTGCTATTAATCAACTTTTTTTTCATACGCGGGATCCAGACCTATTCTCTAATACATAGAGATATTTTAATCTTTTATGCATATACATTTTATAACCTAGCCTAGACCAAAATGTTGTAACCAGTGTTAGCAACCATACTACGATTGTAGTAGACATACTATAATAATTATAAAACAATTGTAGTCAGTAAAGAACCAATCAGATGTAAAATAGAAATTAATGACGTTAGCCCATTTGATCCCACTGTACTCGTCCGAGTACAGCAGCAAAAATGGCCTAGTAGTGACACATCTTGCAAAAGAGTGGTACTCCATGTATATATCCGATTCTATTAGGAAGTGTTGTAATAGATTTTCACAAATTATACCCTCGGAGGCGCTCCTGTTCCTAACCTGTGAGGCAGTAATTAGAAGCTAACCTCCATATTTTTGTTGAATCATTGAAGTGTTGCTATTTTGTGGTTTTGATATTATTTATCATTTTTTTATCTTTTATTGTTGGAAGGGTAAGTACTGGTAATGTTTATTTACACAGTGTAAGAATTTTTTAATATTGTTAAGAGTTTTTTAATATTGTTTAATATGTTACAAAATAGACATGTACTCATTTGAGTACAGTGGGTTTGTATGAGATCAAATATGTTTATTTAGTTTTTATTCTTTCATGTTCAATATTTGTATTGGAATTGATTTTCAAGAATTGCGGCCTATGAGTTCCATCGGAATTTATGGAAAACATAAAACACCCGCTTTAGCTTCAAATGACATATCGAGTTTCACTTATAAGATGTATCGGCGGTAGTTATTCCTCCTAAGGTTGACTATCAGACTGACAATGAGGACACAGATAAGGATGATATTCAGACCCAAAACTTTCCGAATGATATTCCCGAAGAAATAGATTACATGGGTGATGACTCTGACAACGACAAAGAAGACAATCTTCCTCTTGCCATTAGAAAAGAAAATTTATTGCAGGGTCAAAATAAAACCAAATAATGCCGCACAAAATAATAATCATCACTTTATGTAACGCAGGAAGAGATAAAGATATTTCTGGCTATTTTACTTTTTACTGGATACCATATATTTATATGCACGAGAGAGCAATTATTGGTGACTAGTGCAATTTCGTGGACCCGTTTTTAAGTAATTTAAAAATACCTTCAATAAAAAATCTACTTATTCTAAAAAGCGACTAGCAGAATTTGTACCAATTAGTCTAAAAATGGATGAAGGTGGTCATTTTCCAAAGAAAATAGACAAACAAATTCGATGTAGCCTATGCCACCAAAGTGCGTTGGACTTATAGTATAAAGTGTGAAGTGACTCTGTGTTTGAAACGTGATTGTTTTGTACAATTTCATGCTAGTTAGATTATAATACAGGATATACCCTAGTACCTATGTACCTACCTATATTGTAAGAAAATAAAACATTTTCATTTTTATACAATTTTTTATATTTTGACTCCCGATCAGCCCATTGTACTCGTATGAGTACACCTACTTTTTGCTAAAAATTCAATTTTTTTATGTCAAATAACAACGAATTTTTGCTATTTAACCCAGGTTCAACAAGTTCATTCAAAAAAATTTTGTATTATCAAAAAATAAATGTCGTGGGATCAAATGGGTTAGTGTTGCAACAGTAATGGAAATAGAATACCTTGTAATTACACTGTCCAGCTACAGAGACCTGGGGAAAGAAGTGAAAAGTCAAGAATAAAAAGCAAATAGACTGGCAGGGTGCCTTAATAACACTATATGGCGAAACCGACATATTAACACTGAGATGAAGTCAAAAATTTATAATGCCAGTGTAAAACCAATAACACAGGCCTGCAAAAATATATTTTTTTAAAGTTGTTTGAAATTTGATAACTGACTTTTATGTAGTTTTCAGTGCTGATTTAAAAAATGTAAATCATGTTTGTCTATCACGTCAGGATTTCTCACAAAGTAGGGGGTATATTTGGGTATAATAACAAAATGTAAGTAATTTGTCACCTCTTTCCAACGTTATAAAATTTATTTTATTTATTAGTCATGTTCTAATCTACATTGCCGTTACACTTACATTTATTTTTAAGCTCATAAGTCCTTATAATAACGCTTTCGCTTTCTGTCGAAGCTTCTTTTACTGCTTTTCCGGCTGTAGACTCGTTGAGGATCATCTCTTTTCTTCATCCAGCAGTAGTCTGCTATCATGCTGGCGTTCCATCTTCTTTTCCTTGGTATCTTCTTTCCATTTCTTTAATGTCTCGGTGAAATCTTTCGCCCTGCTTTTCACTGACATCGCCAAGGTTTGCCTTGAAGTACTAAAGATGTGAGTGGAGAAAGTGAAGCTTAATGCTCATGTTACAGCCAAACTTCTTAAAGTTGTCGATCATGTCTGCGACGATTGTCTTGTAGTTTGGATCTATTTTGTTACCGAGTAAACCGGTAACACCTAATTTAAAAGATGTCCAAGTCGCCTTTTCATTTTTGTTCACAAAGTTGGGATCTCTCAATAGTTTTCTAATGTCCGGTCCTACAAAGATTTCTTCCTTTGGTTTTGCCGTGGATAAACCAGGATACTGTCCACAAAGATATCTGAAACACTCCCTTCTTTATTCAGTGCCTTGACAAATTGTTTAAGCAGCCCTAACTTAATGTGAAGTGGTGTAAATATGACCTTTTTGGGATCCACAAAGCTTTTCCTCTCAACATTTTAAACTCCTACTTGTAAGCTTTCGCTCAGGCCCAATCTTTTTTATGTAGTGTTGCTTTCTGTCCCTACTGACCCTTTCATAGAGAAAGCAAGGGAACTTTATATAGCCACTTTGTTGACCAAGCAGCATTGAAATCACTTTTAAATCACCACATAGTGTACATTTGTGGTCTGAGTAGCAGAGTTTGCTTAACACCAGATCATCTTCTTGGGAGAAAAAAGATACAAATTCCCTTTCCGCACATCGATGTCAAGAAAAAGATGTATCCGGAACCAGCATATGTTTATTTTTTATTCTAGATCCTAAATCTTCTGCCGATTCTTTAGAAAGGCCTAGATCTCTTACTAAATCGTTCAGTTCAAATTGTGAGAATGGAATGGGATCGGTCGTGCCAGGGTCGTAGTAGTGTACAAAATACTGCTGCTTTCTCATAATAATTACTCTTTATTATATCATTTTGTGAAATAACTGTCTTTAATAGAATGTTTTCACTATTTTTCCCGAAATCAGCGTTGAAAACAGTATGAAAATCACTTATGGCTGGTTTCTCCTAATAACTCTTTATTAATCATTTTGTGAAACAACTGTACGTGATGGAATTTTTTCACTATTTTTCACTGCATCAGTGTTGAGAACAATGTGAAAATCACTTATTAAATTTTAAACAATTTTTTGGTCGCAGACCTGTGTAATTACATATGCATCAGAAACAAAACACGATACATCCACAACGCAAAGACTACTAGAAACGGCAGAGAAGAGAGTGCTGAGAAGAATTACAGGAAATACGCTGAGAGATCGAAAAAGGAGTGAAGTAGTATCCCGAATAAAGTACGTGCCTCCTAGTGGCGGGATACGGGCGCCTCCTAGTGGCGGGATACGGGCAACAATACATTGGCTTATAGGGCAGTCCTTACAGTAGGGATTCTGGCCTGTACAGAAAAATGCAGGCGGGTGTGGGGTAATACTGCACTTTGGTTGCGTTGGTGGTGTATTGGCTAAACGTGCAGGGCAGGGTATGGTGCTGATAGAAAAGGCATTCAGGCACCAAATATCCAAAAAAAATCTTTACATGCCATAATAATGAAAAGACCTTCTCCAACGCAATAAAAATTTATACTGAAATGATGGCATCTCCTGAGGTAAAATATTCCGGAAGTAAAATGAGCCTCCGTTCGGATCTGCGGGTGAGGACTATCTAGGAGGGAACACCATTACAGATTAGAAAAATCAGGATAAGGTTTTGGAATTCTTGGAATCTTGGTAGTCTTACAGGTAAGAGTCTGGAGTTAGTGAATACGCTCAAACGAAGAATAGTTCAAATTGCTTGTATTCAAGAAATTAGGTCGAAAGGACAAAGGGCGAAAGAACTAGGTGAAGGATACAAATTGTGGTATGTAGGGAGTACTAACACTATAAATGGAGTTGGTATAATTGCTGATAGTGAAATGAAAGATAACGTAGTAGTAGAAGTTGTAAGAACGAGTGATAGAATGATGTCAGTGAAATTAGTAATTGATAAAGAGGTATTGAATGTTGTGTGTATATGCTCCTCAAGCAGGTCTGGGTGAGAATGAAAGAAGAGCATTCTATGACCAATTAGGAGACGTGCTGAGTGATATTCCAGCAGAGGAGAAAGTTATAATAGGAGGTGCTTTCAATGCACATGTGGGCCAAGCCAAGACAGGATATGAAACAATACATGGGGGATTAGGTTTTGGAACTAGAAATGAAGCTGGAGATGACATGCCCTTATTAGCAACAGCATTGGATATGGCGTAGTAGTGACTGAATGATTTTAATATCTGAAAATGTCTAACATTTTAAATCTATTAATTTTTATCATTTGTTGTGGGTCATGACCTTTTGGTTAATTAACTTTGAAAATCGACTACCTTTTTCTCTACTGTCAATGTCACTTCAAACAGTTCCTTACACACTTGTGACACTTTATAGTCAAAGTTGGCCTAAGATGGTTGATTGAGGTTTTGGTAGGGTTTCACCATGTTCCCATAGGCGATATCCTTTAACATCGGCGTTTAGCCTGATTAATATTATTTTTAAATAATATAAATTGAATTTTAAATTCAACCATTGTTTGGTTCTGGGGCTATTTAGCAAGTATGCACGTAAGTAATCTAACCACACTTTTTTAGCTTTTTAAAAATTTCAACCATCTTTCAATTCTAATAGTGGGATTACTTATTTTATTGTAGATTCACTGATGATGGACCGATAGGTCTGAAAACGTTCTGAATTGGACATATTTTATTCAATCCATTGGGATTTTTTAAGTTTTAATAAATATACCAATTTACATAGAAGTGGTTTTACTTCTTGTTAGAGTTTTTTAACTATATGGTATACAGCCAACCTAGGGAACGTCCCTTTTAGTTTATTCTCATTAGTTTTGGACCAGATAACAGTGAAACTACAGGGTAGCATTCCATGGTGCCTAATGTATTCTGATGGTGTAGTGTTAGTGGGAAATAGTGAAAGAGACTTAGAACAAGAACTGGAACAGTGGAGACAAGCTCTGGAGGAAAAAGGTTTAAAACTTAATAGGACAAAAACAGAGTATTTGGAATGTTCATTTAAAGATGGAGTTACTAAAAATAAAATGGTATCTTTGGATGGTGAAATGAGTGTGAAAAGCAATAGTTTTAAGTACCTAGGATCGGTATTACAGAGTAATGGAGAAATAGATGGAGATGCATGCAGTAGAATTAGGGCTGGATGGATGAAGTGGAAAGAAGCGAGTGCTGTGTTGTGTGACAGAAAAATTCCAATGAAGCTGAAGGGAAATTTTTATAAAACAGCCATAAAACCGGCTATGATGTACGGAACTGAATGTTGGGCGGTGAAAAAGAAAGAGGAACAACGAATGCATGTGGCGGAAATGAGAATGCTTAGATGGATGAGTGGAGTGACAAAGAAGGATAAAATTAGAAATGAGTATATTAGGGGAAGTCTGGATGTGGCACCAATTGATGCCAAAATGAGAGAGCATAGGTTAAGATAGTTTGGTCATGTTCAACGTTGAGACGTTAGTCACCCAATACGAAGAATAGCTGAAGTGCAGATTCCTGGAAGGAGTAGGAGAGGAAGACCAAAGAAGACCTAGGGGAAGACGATAAGTCAGAACATGTTGGTAAAGGGGATTACCATTGATATGGCCCAAGATATAATTGTGTGGAGAAATGCAATTAGGGAAGCCGACCCCGCATAGGGATAAGGCAAAGAGAATGATGATGATCGAAAGATGAGTGAAGAGATCAGAAGACAATGTAACGTACAGTGTATAAACGCATGTACAGTTAGAAAAAAGAATAGAATAACCTCATAAGCAGTATGAGGGAGACACGTGTGGTCAAAATAGCGAGGAATACCTAAGTATACAGTTTGGTTTTCGTAACGGGGATGGAACGAGAGAGGCATTGTTTGGAATGAACGAACGTACTTCCTCAAAGATATCGTGATATATCTGTAGACATATACTGTTTTTTATTGATTTCCAAAAGGCATTTGATCGGGTTGAGCACTCTATATTGATCGAAATTCTAAAACACATTGGTTTGGACGGCAGTGACGCTCGCATAATTGCAAATTTGTATTTGAATCAAACAACATCAGTTTTAGTAGACGATGTAAAATCACAGTCTCGTAATATTAAAAGCGGTATACGGCAGGGACGCCTTTTGTCGCCCCTGCTTTTCAACGTTTACTCCGAAATGTTTACAATGAAAGAATTTTGCAGAAATGCACTTTCTGAAAAACAAGAAGAAATAATTATTGTTATCAATAATTTGCGATACCTATGAGGACGGCACAGTAATCCTAGCTTCTACTCAAGAAGATCTGCAAACAGTGCTTGATAGTGTCGTTGAGAGTTCTAAGGAAGCATGTCTGGTAGGCGAAAACGGCGAAAAAAAATTTTTTTTTGCGATGGAGAAGTAATACCTCACAAAAGTTGCCCAAGTATTTTGGTAAAATTTTCGAAATTGGAAAATATCTTCTGCCCCCCCCCCCAAGACAATTAAAAATTTTGAAAAAATATTAACAGACGAAAAAAATTTTTATTTCGAAACGAAAATGTAATAGCTCACAAAAGTTGCCTAACACACTATTTAGTATTTTAGTAAAATTGCGTTGAAATAAAAAAATATTTTCTGCCCCCCACGGCAACTAAAAATTAGAAAAAATACCTTAATATGCGAATTTCTTTCGCAAGGGAAATGTAATACCTTATAGAACTTGAATAAATTAATTCGTTTTAAATTGGAAAATATTTTCTGGTTTAACAAGGCAATTAAAAATTTGACTCAAGAAAAGGTATACTAAAACATTGTATTTATAACAAAATAGAATAACTTATCCGTCTCCCTGACGTCACCCAAGTTTTTTAATACCAAAATAAATATAAAGCAAAGTACAAAATTAGTTATATAAATATTACAAAAAAATATGGTAAAAGCATTCTATTAGAAGATGTCTTCCGATTTAGCATTAAAGTGATTCATAGTTTTCTGGAATAAATTCGAGTTTTTATAAATCCATCCCTCGAATACGCTCCACAAACTGCTAGAGAAGCTTGTGTCACAAGCTTGACACATCGTTTTACACATTGTTTGTGGCAGTGATATTTCTCAATCTCAATGTTACAAGGGTCTAAGTTAGGATTCTTAATAAAATCTCGCAGATTGTCACTCGAAAATCTAGAGAATATAGGGGAGAGTTGGACAAAACGGGATTCCATTCTTGTTTATTTTTATTACGGAAAAAATGTTAAAGAAATTATCATATTATTATTTTTTATAGGTATAACATTTATTGAAGCACACAAAAAACATATTTTTAGCTATTTTTAATGACTGGAAAATAGTAAAAAAAATATTTATTAAAGTCCTGCACATCCCGTTTTAGCATACCACGGTTGGATAAAACGGGATAGGTTCACAATATTTAATTTTTTGCATAAAATTATCTAAAAAGTATATTTAAGTAGATATAAGGCTGCAAATCGAAATTTACCTTTGACGAAACAATATCTTTAGTAGTCAGAAACTTAAAAATAGGCCTTTTTTATGTTTTATTGCAAAATGGGAAATAAGACCTTTGATTTAGGACTAGATACGTATATCAGAACAAAAGTCACAAAAAATATGTTGTTCTATTCTGCAGTATGAGAACACGCTTTATCGCTATTTAAAAAAATTATAGGCCAACAAATAATTAGGTGGATAAAACGGGACATAAAAAACTGTATCCCATTTTATCCAACTTATAAGTGTCTCGTTTTGTTAAACTCAGACATTTTTCAAAACAAAAATGGCGCCTGCCTAAACGTGAAAGTAAAATTAGATATACTACACATGAGAATATTCGTTAATGAGTGCTTAATTAAATATAATAGTCACCGGAATTATACGTTTAGATATGTAGGCAATGTAATGTAGAAAACAACGCACTTAAAAGGATCAAGTAACTAAAAAATAGAGTCAAACAATTCTAAACACAACAACTTTTCATAAAATAGTGACATCGAGGTAAAACGAACTGAGAATGTTTAAATGACGACTGAGAACAAGTTTTCGTCGTTGTCCGATTGATAGCAGCTCTAGTTGGGTGTCTAGGCCAGGTATCCCGTTTTATCCAACTCTCCCCTAGGTGGTTCTGTAAGGTGATATTCTTGTTAGTTAATTAACTCAAAGTAGTCGTTTGAATCAAAATTTTTATAGGAAAAAGTTTGAAGACCCTCAGGTTTTTTGATTTGGTCACTGGCAAACTTCTTTTGATGTCAAAGGGGTTGATCATTTGAATGTCGCAGACATACAAATTACTGAAGCGGTTTTTAAGATGTTCTTCTAACAGCCGTATTACATCACCCTTAACGCCATTATTTACGACTGTTTCGTTACATGCAATAGCTGGATTTGATACTTTCTGATATACCAGACAGCGGATACCCATATCCGAAATATTTGCACCCTGGCTCATGCACAAGTGTTATGTGTTCTTCCACGTTCGATTGACCATAAAACTTAATATTGTTTTTTACTTGAGCTAAAGTTTTGCCTTTGCGTCGGTAACTTTCTCCTTTTACCGTTGTTCTCTCTGATTATATTTGTTTTTGTTTTCCCTATCAATCGAGCTTATCACCATTTTTCTGGGACCTCTTTGATTTAATAAAAATTCGCGCTCATCCAGAGGAACTTTTTGAGATTTGCTACAAAGACGATTAATTAGTGTCACATTTGCATGCTACAAGATCGAAACGTGTAGTTTTACTTTTGTTCTTAAAGCATTGAATTTTATTTTTGTAAAATTCACTGTTTTGCCTGTTCTTAAATGGTTTCATAAGTTTCATATATTTGTCATGATAGGCTTTTAAAAGCTGAATAATTCTTGTATATTAAATTATTGGAATTAAAGCCTTTTTCCATATGTCCCCAATTTAATTGCAACCTGTTCGACAATACCAGAACATTCTGGCTCTTTCTTGCTGAGTTTTTATCCTCTTGCAACCACAAAACTTCATCGCTTGTTTGTATTTCGGTAAAACATTTTCAGGTATATTTGGTGGTTGCCCAAAAATGGGGAGGTCCACAGCACATCTTGATTTTATTCCCCATGGTCCTGGTTTATCTATTTTAAAAATCTTTAATTTACAAACAACAATAATTACAAAGTAAGGCATCGCACCAAACAGAAGTGAAAAATACACGCACGGACTCACGAAGCGGGATATTTCAAAGGGGTTGGGGAGACTGAAAAAACAAATAAAACTTTAAATATCGTTTAAATTTGTAATTGACAACATTTTAAGTTTTCTTTAATTGATCTTAGATCGAGTTAGCACATATTTTATTCCAAATAATATAAATTGAAATTTTGATAAAAATCAGATTTTTAATATAATTGAAAATTCGCTTAGAAAAAAAATTAAAAATACTAATATGCTGAAAAATAACACTAGCAACTTTTTCACGCTATTAGATATAACATTTCCAACTTTTATTTTTTCGATGCACAGTAAATTGACTGGGTCTGAATATACGGAAAACTAAAATACTCTTAATACTTCGTAAACGACAGAATACAAAACCAACAGAGTGTCCCAAAAGTAGTGGAACGCTCGAATATTTCGCGAAATAAACATCGGATCGAAAAACTGGGAAACACGTTTTCAATAATTTTTAAAAATCTATTGGATAACAGCAAACACCACCCCCTGGAGGTGGGGTGGGGGGTAACTTTAAAATCTTAAATAAAAACCCCCAGTTTTTATTGCAGATTTGCATTCCTTACGTAAAAGTAAGCAACTTTTATTGGAGATATTTTTTCGAATTGTGAAGAGATGGCGCTATAGTCGGATAAAATGATTTGTCGTGATACCATTGGTAAATTATAGAAACGGTCTAATATCCCGAGAAATGCACTTCAAAATGAAAAAAAATTGTGTTTAATATTTTTCAAAAAACTATCTAATAACACCAAACATGATCATCCATCCCATCCCCTGGAGGTGGGGTGTAACATTTCTTCGAAACATTTTTCAGAATTGTTGATAGATGGCGCTATAATCGGAAAATACGATTCATTAGCGCCATCTATCAACAATTCTAAAAAATGTTTCGAATAAATGTTACTTATTGTTTCATGTGGAATCCAAAACTGCAATAAAAAATGCCGGTTCCTTTTTAAGATTTTAGAGTTACCCCCCACCCCACATCCAGGGTGGGGAGTGAGGGGTCGTGTTTTTGAAAAATAATAAACACGTGTTTTTTGGTCGTTTCTATAATTTACTTATGTTATCACGATAAATCGTTTTTTCCGATTATAGCGCCATCTATCCACAATTCGAAAAAATATCTTGAATAAAAGTTGCTTACTTTTATGTAAGCAATTCAAATCTGCAATAAAAGCTGGCAGTTTCTATTTAAGATTTTAAAGTTACCTCCCACCCCACCTCCAGTGGGTGGAGTGGGGGGTCGGGTTTGCTGTCATTGCATAGATTTTTGAAAATTATTGAACAACTGTTTTTCAGTTTTTCGATACGATGTTTATTTCGTGAAATATTCGATCGACTTTTGGGACACTCTATATATGTAAATATGTAATAGCAAACTTGAGCAAGTTGATCAAATTGTGTACCTTGGATATCAATTAAATTGTAACGCAGAGAGTCACGGCGAAATTAGATCTAGGATAGAGCAGGCCAGAGCCGCTTTTAGAAAGATGTCCAAGGTATTATGTAACAGAGACCTAAAATTGGCATTGAGGATCCACCTACTTCGTTGCTACATGTTCTCAATCTTACTTTATGGTGTCGAGTCCTGGACTGTGAATAAAATCGATTCAATTCGCCTAGAGGCTTTCGGAATGTGGTGCTATAGAAGAATTTTCAAAGTTTCTTGGGTGGAGAAGATTTGAAACTCCACAATACTAGAACGTCTCAGCAAGACTACTGAGTTTATAAAAGAACAAAAAGCTGGAATAGAAGAGAAAGCTGGAATATTTCGGACATGTAAGGAGAGGTCCCAAGAGGTTATGCAAGAGGAAATAGCAGGCAAACTGTAACGAAGAAGCTGAAAGGTTGGTACTCAACACCTCCTTAGGTCCTTATTTAATTAATTTTAATAAATACGACTATGACTGTAACAAATCTGACTACAATATACTTTATTTACTGGTATTCAAACTGAGTATAAACATCAACAAATTTTAGCAACCTAGGCCAACGGTCTGTCGCAATCACCTTTAGGTACAGTCACAATCACTGAATAGTTTACACCAGTGATACTCAACCTGCGGCCCGCGGGCCGCATTTGGCCCTCTAGCGTTTTTATGCGGCCCGAAGGCTAACTAAAAGGCCCTGTGATCAAATTATTTGTCAAATTTCATATGTTTTCTCTAATTATTTGATAATGTGCCGATGTGTTTGAGGCGTGTTTGGGAGTGAGGCAGACAATTTAATGACTTTAATTTTAAATAACATTGAGATTTTTAAGAACTCTATTTAAAAAGCACGGTATTATTAACTTTTAATTTAATAGTCAATTATTAAATTTAATGAACAAATACTCGTTTTAAAAATAATCAATACTGATTTACTACATTGCAACGACCCATTTAGTAATCACAAGAAAAATTCAGGCTCGGATTAACAAAAAAATTTAATTAATTGTGACCTTGCAACAACACCCTGCATAAAAACTAAATTTAATTGGTCGCTTCAATTTTTTGCGCAGACAATTTAATTACATTAATTTTTAAATAATTATATCGAAATTTTTGTTTTGAAAGTATGGGTTCTTAAAAATTTCAACATAATTTCAAATTTAAACAATTGAATTGTCTACGCAAAAAATGGAAGCTCCATTAAAGCTCTTTTCAAATGTGCAAACGCGTTTTGAAAATTTCAATATGCATGATGTTGTTTCAAGGTCACAATGGATTTATAATTTTGTTTAATCCGGACCTGGATTTTTCTTGTGATTAGTAGCTGGCTGATTTGGGTTCTAAATGTGAACCATTTTCAAGGCTTAATAACTCGGTTAAAATCCTTTAATATGAAAGTCAGAAAGTGACCAAATCAAAGTTTATAGCCCCCTCTACAAGATCCAGCAGAAATTTTTGTTACTATTTTATTACTAAGCTGTTATCTTTAATTATTAACAATGAGCACTAAGTGCGTATTAGGCGGCCGTTAATGGTGAGTGCTAAAGAGATGCACCTTCCGGCCGTCCAATGGTGAATCTCATTCGCACTCACATTGTTGATAATTAAAAATAATATCTTATTAATGAAATAATGACAAAAATTTCTTTAGGATCTTATAGAGGTAGCTTTAATCTTTGATTTTTTTAATTTCTGACTTTCATAATATATAATATCGTATGGCATTTTTGCCTTTCGAACAGTTCTGGCGCCAATTATAGCTTTAACCCTGTTTCAAGTAACTAGTGTCGATGTACACTAAGGCAGGCCACGCACTGAATCGGCATAGAGCGATCGGCTCGGCTAAGAGCAATCGGCAGATTTTGCTATGCATGTAAATAAATGACCCACCGCGCACCGCTTAAGAACGTTCGACTGTCGAGCGGTGCGCGGTGGGTCATTTATTTACATGCATAGCAAAATCTGCCGATTGCTCTTAGCCGAGCCGATCGCTCTATGGCGATTCGGTGCGTGTGAACCTTAACCCAGGGGGACCGACCGCTTAACGTGCTCTCCGAGGCACGGTGAGACGGCTCGTGTCATTATTGTAAATGAAAATGGTTTGTCTTTGGTAGGGCTCGAACCCACGTGCACTGGCGTATGAGGCCAGCGATTATGCCTTAATCCACGGCCGCTCGCTCGACTTTCACAATAATTATCTTTAACCGAGTTATTAAACCTTGAAAATGGTTATTTTGGCGTTTTTCAAATTTTAAGTCGCTAATAATTCGACAAAAATCAATTTTAGAGAAAAAAAATTCATTCGATTATTTATTTGAGTGAAATTAAAATTTATTTACTTTAATTATTAAAAATATTGTACAAAATTTATCTTATTATTAATAAAATTTATGTCAAAAAGTAAAATTCTGTAGTGTTTCGCAATTATATTCATACAAAATAAATCCAAACCTTTCCAGATTTAGTAATTAGGTAGGTATACAATATTGATAACTATCGATTAAACATCAAAACCGGCCATCATGCAAAAGTCATCTGTCATTACTGTCATACGAATTTTTTATTTCGTCTAAAATTAAAAAAAAATTCCTTAAAGTTGTAAGTAAGTGTTAATGTTTTTTTATGATTGACGATACACTTTTGTACGCACCACCTCAATACTCTTTATCGAACGCGTCTGTTGCTCGCTTCGCTTCCTCTGCTCGTAATATCAGACTCGTTCGATAAAGAGCCACTTTACTGACTTGGTACATAAATAACTATTAAACAATTTTTCGACCGCGGTACCGCGTGACACCCTGTGTATTTGTTATAAGGATTGTTATACGGATGTATTTCTTTGAGTAAGTTTGTGCAAGAAATCAAACCAGAATAATTTACCTAACGGGGGCGACGTTACAGACGATACTAATAAGTAGTTGAAACGGTCAAAACAAAGAAATGCACACTCATCAAAAATTCACTTAGATTCTCGTATAATCAATATTTACTGAATCGATCCAGGAAGAGTCAACTCCAACTAGTAAAAGTTGATTTAAATTTTTAAAATCAACTTTTACTGCTCGTTTCAGTTGGAGTTGACTCCAACTAGTTGGAGTCAACTCTAACTGAGAATCAACTTGAACTGTAACATAAACACTAACTACAAGCATAATCTATATCGCCAGGGTTATTGTTTATATATGTTATAGTTCAAGTTGATTCTCAGTTACGAGTTGACTTTTCCTAGTTCGAGTCAACTCTAACTGAAACGAGCAGTAAAAGTTGATTTGAAAAATTTAAATCAACTTTTACTAGTTGAAGTTGACTCTTCCTAGCCCTTGTTAGTAAAAGTAGATTATACAATTTATACGAGTATAATCTCACGTGCATTTTTGATGAGTGTGCGTCTCTTTGTTTTGACCGTTTCAACTACTTATTAGTCCAGGCTTTAACGTCGCCCCTATTAGGTAAATTATTCTGATTCAATTTTTTTGCACAAACTTACTCAAACAAATACATCCTTATAACAAATACACAGTGTCAGGCGGTACTGTGGTCGAAAAATTGTTTAACCAATTTTTGTTAACCAAATTCACAAAAATAATTCTTATCTACTCTACCTCATATTTTATTATGTATATGTATAAGTTTTTATTGTGTGAAAATTGTAAATATAGATAGCAGTACATGAAGGGTTTAAACTGTGCCTGAAGTAATAATGTATTTTAAATGGGATTTACTTTTTCGCACTTTTTTTAGCACATATCATATAATCAAATATCCTTAACTTTCGCCTTGTCATGGTGATGACATGTGAGCAATAAATTGCAAAAAAAGTTTTGACAGTTTTGTGGTTTGACAGAAGTTTGAATTTTTAAATGTCAAAGTTCTAAAAAATTGTAAAATAGGAATGTATTCAACTGACGAAGAGTTGCAGTTTTTTTATTTGTTTTTTGGTAGATAAAATATTGTATGAAACTGTGCGTGAAGTACTTTTTGCGCACTTAGGTGATGTATAGCACTCGGCCCGCTCGTGCTCTAAACAACTGCTTTATAAATAACTAAGTATTTCAGTCCGGACAAATTTTTTAGATTATTTTGGACATTGGGAGCAAAAAAGGTCTCTTGTGATTTTTCCCTAAAATTGATAGTTTCCGAGTTATACGCGATTTGAAATTTGAAAAATGCGAAATGACCATTTTTAAGGCTTAATAACTCGATTAAAAACTATTATTATGAAAGTCAGAAAGTCACCTAATCAAAGTTTATAGCCCCCCTCCCTACAAGATCCTGAAGAAATTTTTGTCATTATTTTATTACTAAACTGTTATTTTTAATTATCAAAAATGAGCGCTAAAAGCGTATTGAGGCGGCCGTCAATGTGAGTGCGAGTAAGATCCTCCATTCCGAAAGTCCAATGGTGCATCTCAGTCGCACTCACATTGACAACCGCCTCAATACGCTCCTAGTGCTCATTGTTAATAATTAAAAATAACAGCTTAGTAATATAATAATGACAAATATTTCTTCAGTGTAGGGGGGGAGGTTGCTAAAATTTGAGTTGGTGACTTTCTGACTTTCATAATAATAATTTTTTACTGAGTTATTACGCCTTGAAAATGGTCATTTTCGCATTTTTCAAATTTTAAATCGCGTATAACTCGAGAACAATAATAAATTTTACAGAAAAATCACAAAAGATCTCTTTTGCTCCGAATGACCCAAATGATGTAAAAAAAATGTCCAAAGTGATTTTTTTTTTTGTGAATTTGTTTTAAAAAAAATTGTTTAAACAATTTTTCGATTACGGTACCACCTGGCAGCCTGTGGATTCGTTATAAGGACCTCTCTTTGAGTAAGTTTGTGCAAAAGAATCGAATTGGAATAATTTACCTAACGGGGGCGACGATACAGCCTGGACTATAAATATCACGATTTTAACATAATATACAATAACCAGTGGCGAAGCGTCCATGTAACCACTGTTACCATTGGTAACAGTTACAAATCTTACAAATAGATATTTTATGACTACTATTTTATACTACGAAATAATTCCATTTATATTTTTTACCAACAGAAATACTTGTTAATAGTACCTAATTCAATAAATAGCCAACTAGACGCACGAAAATATTGGCGATATGTGAATCCATGGCACGTTATCATAATATATTATTATGCTGTTACCAATACTGGCACTGGTAAACGGTACGCAGGAGAAACCCTCGCTATCGATCGGGACTAGCTCTGAAAATTTTGAAAGAGCGACGGGTCTAGAGACGGCGCGCGGGCACGCTGTGCATATCAGTAGTGTCACCATTTTGAAGATTGGTAACGTTGGTTTAGTACCTATTACAGATTACAGTGTGCGTGCATTTAAACATGGAAGAGTGTTGCTACGTTATGCGTAATTGATCAACTACTTGAAAAGTCATTATACTTGTATATTTTTTTATATATTATTTTAAAGAAAAAAATGATATTATTGAAAATGGAAGAATTAAAATATAAACAATAGTTTTCAAAATCTATTCTTTTTCCTACTTGTTCATTTTTTTATGTTAATTTTATGGTAGAATAATATGTTTAGTTTGTTTATTATTTATTGTTATACCTGTTACATATACATAATTTGGGAATAGTGATTTGTTTAATTTTATCCCACAGGATTGAAAACAAAAACTTATATTTAGGCGGTTCAACATATTTTTTTTTAAATAAGATTTTTTTACATCTGGTTTTGGTAACACTTTAGAAAAACTCACGCGTCGCCACTGACAGTAACATTTAATTTGTAGAATCGGTTGTTTGTGTGAATCAACTTTTACTAAATGGCATTGGGAAGAGTATACTTTAACTAGTTGGAGTCTACTTTCACTAGTAAATGTTGAATAAAAATCTTCATTTTATATTTATAATCAACTTTTACTAAAACCAGCTGTTTGAGTCTACTCGAACTAGGAAAAGTCAACTCCAACTGGATAATCAACTTAAACTGCAACATATACACCTTCAATTAATAACATGCATGACATTCCAATGTTACTCGGGGTTACTGAATCCAAGAATTAATAATAGGTACTTTCATTATTGACTAGAGTGAGGTTTAAACATCTTTTATACAGAGTGTTCTAATATTACTACAAAACGCAATCCAGGACAAAGAAGAATCTCATAGTTGAAGAACTTTTGTTAGATTGATATGGTATTGATACAAGCATGCTACTTACGGTGGCAGTGAATAAAATTAAGATAGCTATGATGGTAACTAATGTTCTGAAAGCACATGGAACATGAAGAAGAAGATGCTTTGTAAATTATCGAAGGCTCGGATTTAGGTGTAACTAGAATTTGTTTTTCAGCGTAAGAAATCTTCATTTCTCCGGTTCATTAGATTTCTTTTTGCTATTAATTTTTATTATTAAAGGCTTTTCTTTGGTTCAATCGTTTCAGTCAAATCTTTAGACGTTAATTTGACTGCCTTTTCTTTAATGCAAATTAATGAATGGAAATTTGCCGACATATGCATTCGCGGGAACAAGACACAAATAGTCAATAAATTGTTTTTTATGTTTATTAATTGTTTAAATAAAAAACCATTTTAAAGGAAAATGCTTAAATTCTCTTGTTTTTTTACAATGAAGAAACTTGAAACTTTTACAAATTGTAGCTAATTATATGAACTATACTTAATTTCACTTTTACGTTAATTGTTTACGTTATGCTTCATAAATAAACAATAAAGTTTCAAATGTTTTGCCGATTCCGACTACTTTTCATGTTTGTACATCATAATATGTTTTATACATATATTTTAATAAGTATGACGTATATTTTAATGTTTGAAAAGTGTAACACTAAAAAGTAAAAAATAAAAAATATGAAAAAAAAATTTTTAAGACAGGCTTTTCTATAGTTTCGAGTGACTAAAATTAAAAATATTATAAAAAGTCAACTAAAAAGCAAAAAATAAAAAAAATTAAAAACTCAAACGATTATTCGAAAAAAAAAAACTGCTAAGACAGATTAAATATTATACAAAAATTTCACACATTCGTTAAGAAATTGAATAAATCTAACACTAGGCTATTGATTATGTTCAAAATAAGAGAGCTAAAAGGAACTACAACGTTAACGAGATTTTATTGTCTCATATGGTCAACGGACCTCTATGTTTGAAAAAACCGCGGAGTGCTACCATTTAAATGGGTGCGTTTTTGAGAAAGCGGGGAATTAGTCCCTAGGCACAGGGTGAATTAAGGTGAGTTCCATTCACTTTTGGTACAAACACTTCTACAAGAAAATTGTTCCAGGATAAATTTACTATCGAAATATTATATTTTAAAGTCAAAAGTATTGTTTTTTACAAAAATACATTCAAAAGAAAAGCAGAAAAAAATACGAAAGAAAGCAATTTTGTTTTTAGCCCCAATATTTTTTTCCACAGGGATATAGGTATAAGAATTGCTTCAGTGAAAAATAACGTCCATCCTTACTCTTTAAAATGACGTTTAGTAGAAGTCTCTGGGATTTACAGTTTCCGAAATAGAATTTTTCAAAGTTTACCGCTCACAGAATTTTTGAGCCATTTTCCCCATTATTTCGCAAACATTGTTCTGTAACTTTTTTCTACGCATTTCTAGGTATATGAAATGGTACATTTGGTAGAAAGAGAAGTCAATTACCCTTAAAATGGTCTATTGTATTAAGTCATACGACTATTTTTAAACAAGTTATGCTTTTTCAAGATTTTATACTTTTAATGATTTTTGATATTTTTTATGATTATTTTTTAAATTTCTCATTATGACTTTTTTTCTTGTACATTTAAGTATATACATTCTGGAATAAAAAAAGCTTATTTTCTTTACTATAAAATGGTGTGTTGCAATAACCTCTAGGACTATTTTTAAACAAGATATCCGTAGGATATCCAAGGGTATCCATAATTTGAGAAAAATTTTAAAATTTTTTATTTTTTCAATTAGAAAAATATAATTGCATATTGTAACATAATTTTTAATTCCAAATAACTTTTCTTAATAACACTTTTCGATATTGTGAAATATAAAGGTACTTTACTCTTGAGCGAAATTCATATTTTTTGACATACCTCGTACATTATTGATAAAATTTTATATCTGATGATTACATCTTAGGTTTTAGACTATGCAGAGCATTTTATAAAGAATAATTTTTTTCATAAAGTTAATAATAAAAAGTTTTCCTTAAAAAAAACTTAGTGGGGCCTATTGCATGTGTATATGTCAAATTTTGAAAAAGCATATCTTGTTTAAAAATAGACGTAGCATTTTTTACAATACACCATTTTAAAGTAAAGAAAATAAGCTTTCCTTTTTATTGCACAATGTGTATACCTAAATATACAATAAAAAAGTTATAATTGGAAATTACAAAAATCATTAAAAATATAAAATTTTGAAAAACCATATCTTACTTAAAAATAGTCATACAGCCTTCTACGATAGGCCATTTTAAAGGTAATTGACTTTTCTTCCTACTAAGTGTAACATTTTATATACCTTAAGCTGCGTAAAAAAAGTTACAGAACAATGTTTGCGAAGTAACAAGGAAAATCGCCCAAAATTGTTGTGAGTGGCGAAATTTGAAAAATCATATTTTGGAAACTGTAAATTATACAGACTTACTCCGAACGCCATTTTAAAGAGGAAGGATGGAAGTTTTTTTTCTGTGAAGCAATGCCTATACCTATATTCCCGTGGAAAAAAGTTATAGGGCAAGGAACCAAAATGCTACCTTTCGTGTTTTTTTCTTGTTTTTCCTTTGAATATATTTTTGTAAAAAAAAATATTTTTGACTTTAAAATGTGATATTTCGATAGTAAATTTAACCTGGAACAATTTTCCTGTAGACAGGTTTGTACCAAAGGTGAATAGAACTCACTCTATTTCGCCCTGTGCCTAGGGACTAATTCACCCCTTTCTCAAAAACGCACCCCTTTAAATGGTAGCACTCCACGGTTTTTTTATATTTAGAGGTCCATTGACTATATGAAACAATAAAACCCCGTTAACGTTGTAGTTCCTTTCTAAAATACATAATCAATAGCCTACACCTTCGTTAAATAAAAGCGTGGGGCGAAAATCGTTTATTCGATGAAGACGCGCCCCACACTTTTCTTTAAGGAATGTGTTAGCTTTTTTTCAATTTGTTAACGAATGTGTGAGATTTTTGTATATTTAATCTGTTTAACAGTTTTTTTCGAATAATCCTTCCAGTTTGAATTTTTTTATTTTTTGCTTTTTGGTTGATTTTTTATATTTTTAATTTTAGTCACTCGTAACTAAAAAAAACGTTTCTTAAAAAAATTGTTTTTTTTTATTTTTATATTTAAATTTAATTATGAAATTAAACTAAAACAATAACTTAACATATACATACCCATAACCATTTTATATACCTATGTTACTAATAATTATCCTTAACCGCAAGTAAGGCTAGAAAAGATAAAATACTACGTGTTTATGTAGCTCGCTTAACATTGAATGTGATGTAGAAGTCCAAGTACCTATAAGACGATAAATCAAAGCCTAAAAATAAAGTTAGTATTTTCTAGACATAATATTATCTTCTATAATAATAGTTAGCAATGACATTAACATAAATATTAATGGGAAGAGACTGTTTTATTGGAAATAAAAGGGAAAAAAGGTGTCTGGCTCTAATAAGTATGTGTTAGTTGAATTATGATAACAGAAATTATTTGTGTCTCTTAATAACGAGAAAAAAACGGTAGAAAAGAGTACAACTTTACTAAAGTATATTTTCACGAATTTGCGATAGACCAGGGCCCATCTGTAAAAATATTAGTACATTTGGACGTTGAGACGTGACTCAAATTTTTTTGCAGAAATTGCTTGAAAACAAATCAAATAATAATATTTGAGTTATCCTCCCTCTCAAAAAGGTCCGGAGCATTGTTTAAATAATCAAAATGTCAAAAAATTAAGGAAAAATTCGATTTTTTTCTTGGTTTTTGATTATAACTTTAAAAGTATTCATTTCCGAGAAAAGTTGTACTAACATAAAAGTTGCGTAATTAAATTTCCTACAACATAGAGATGGTTAAAAATTAAAAAAATAGTCACCGTTGTTGCAAAATAGCAATGATTGCGAAAAAACCATACAAAAACAAGTATTCGCATTTTACGTTTTTCAACCATTTATGCTACACTTAGGACCTTCATATTTTCACCCAGAAAAACTTTATGATACAGTAAAACAATACTGTAAATTTCATTAAGATCGGTTCAATAGATTTTGCAAAATAAATTTTGCAATCCAGCTTTCGCAAAAAAAATTCATTTTTTCAAAATATTACAGGACTGAAAATAAAGCAGATAGCAAGTTGAATTTTTTTTTGCATATAGAACTGTACTGTACCTTTTATTTTCAATTTTGCAAAATTAAAATCGATTAACACCACCGCGTCAGGAATTTTTTAAATAAATATTAATTATTGGTGCTATGCGCAGGACAGCGGATAGTTTGCTCTGATTGGGCATTCCAATGACCTTTGATAATGATTGATACATTTTAATTTTATTACATTTTGATATAAATAGATACATTTGTTTATTGCAAAATAAAAACACATACTCTATCCTTTAAAATAACACTTTTATTAGCAAAAACTTTCTTTGTTCATATATTTTAACTTAGAGAATAAAAGTTTATTATTTTTAAACATATGCAATTGTTTAAACAATATTTCATAAACAATAATAAAATTAGTTTGATTTTTGTGGAATTAAAATATTAAAATACAACAAAATATAGAGTAAGAAAATAATATAGTAAATAAAGATTGGAAGAAATTTTGGTGGAAATCAACTTGTGTGAATCCAACACCGCTGCCCTGCGCGTAGCACCAAAAATTAATGTTTATTTAAAAAATTTCCTGACGCCGTGGTAATTAATCGATTTTAATTTTGCAAATTGCAAATGAAAGGTACAGTAAACTTCTATAAGCAAAAAAAAATTCAACTTGCTACCTGCTTTATTTTCAGTCCTGTAACATTTTGAAAAAATGAATTTTTTTTGCGAAAGCAGGATTGCAAAATTTATTTTGGAAAATCTGTCAAACCGATCTTAACTAAATTTGCAGTATTGTTTTAATATATCATAAAGTTTTTCTGAGTGAAATATGAAGGTCCTAAGTATAGTATAAATGGTTGAAAAACGTAAAATGCCAATACTTGTTTTTGTATGTTTTTTTTGCAATTAATTGCTATTTTGCAACTAGGGTGACTATTTTTTAAATTTTTAACCAATTCTATATTGTAGGAAATTTAATTACGCAACTTTTATGTCAGTACAACTTTTCTCGGAAATGAATACTTTAAAAGTTATAATCAAAAAACCAAGAAAAACAATTTAAACAATGTTCCAGACCTTTTTGAGAGGGAGGATAACTCAAATATTATTATTTGATTTATTTTCAAGCAATTTCTGCAAAAAAATTTGAGTCACCTCTCAACGTCCATCTCAAAACAGATGCGCCCTGGACTACGAGTCTTTTATTGGATTATCGCTAGACACTCGACAGCCGTTTATAGTAGTCATTGAAGCTTTTTAGCTCAGAAATTTTTTGCTATGAACCGATTTACATGAAATTTTGGAATAAGGCTTATCCTACCCTTAACTTCAAAAGTGATATTGACCCTAACTCCGTTTTCACCCTGGGGTGGTTGCCACCCCTTTTCGGTGGTGAAAATTTTTATTTTTTTTTTTAAAATAACCTCAGATATCGATAGAAGACCTAATTTTAAGCAAAAAATGTTGTATAAAGTTTTTTTCAAAAACCCAATACTTTTCTAGTTATTGGCAATTGAAATTTCGGAATTTTCTCACGATTTTCAACAGTTTTTTGCAAATATCTCCAAAAATATGCATTTTAATGATAATATTTTAATAAACAAAATTGTAGCAGGTAAAAAAATTAACAAACTGGTTTTTTAAAGAGTGTTTTAAGTGCAATATTAAGCGAGATATTTAAGATCAAAGCCGTTTTTTTATTTTGTGTGAAATTTAATCGATGTATTCAATGCCATCTAGCGGAGAGCGAATAAATTTTATGCACGCTGACGAGAAAGGATTTTGTAGAGCTTAAAATAAGCTTTAATGTGAGCACTGCTAAAAGTCTTTTATACGTAAAATGAGTGAGCTGTAGTGAAAAAACGAGGAACATCTCATGGTTTTTTTTTTTTTAATCAATGGACTTCATAAGTGCCATTTCCACCAAAATTAAAATTAATCGTATTCAGTCTAGAATCAACTTTAGTATAAAGAGTTTGATGGATTCTAGCAGTTTCGCTGCTTTAGAACACATATTTCTTGAAAAAATCACGATTTTAAAAAAAAAATATTTTGGATTAAAAACAACACCTTACTTTCATATCTCAAAAATAATGAAAGATACGTAAAAAAGTGTAATAATAAAATAAAAAATAGGTTTTTTTTTGACAAACATTTTGGTTTGCTTGTTTTTCCTATCACACAAAAATTGACGAAGATATGATTGATTAAAGAGCGCGCGGTAGCGCAACTACAGTCTCTTTCGAGCTCTTTAACCCTTCACCATTTCAAAATAAAAGGTTTTCCACTATATATTATAATGAAAAAAGCTGTAGCTCTTTTAATTACCTTCAAAATGGTTTTTTATAAGTTGTGGTAGCTTCAAAATTGAAATAGTTATGGCCCAAAAACTAAATCATACATATTCAATGTTTTAATTTAGGGGTAGTTTTAAGGGTTAAAGAACTTGAGCATATGATTTTCCAGCATAGCTTTTTCGAGAACGTGGAACGATATTTAAATCCTTTTTAGTTTATCAAAAGAAATTTTTTATACAATTTTTAATCGAAGGGTTGATTTTAAGGGTTGAAAGGGGGTTAACAGATAGAGAAGTAAGATAGAGAACGTAAACTATCATTTACTCTATATTTAAATCTTTTTAGGTCATACTTAATTAATAGTGAATAGGGAGTGAATTTTTATTATTCTGCGCGCATGCGCACATACAGTGCTTATGTTGTTCGTTGCTAAATCTTTTAAGTTATCAGTCCAAAAAAGGTGTGGAAAAAGTATATTAGGTAGTGTTTTTAGTAAATATATTTATTATAATTTTGTATCTTTTGATTTGTCTTCCTCGGGAATAAGATAATACCTACGTATTATTAAAACATTTTTATATTTAATACTTCTCTTCGTCTAGTTGTTAGGTACCGTGAATTGTCATAATGTCCGAGAAACCGTGTAAACGTAAACAATGCCTTCGTAGCGTCATTGGTACATCATTCGACTAGAGATCGAGAGGTCCCGGGTTCAATGCGGAGAATTTTTTTTTTATTTTTGGAAAGTGTTTAGTATTAAAATTAGTTTAACAATAATAAAAATAAACTGTTTAAAGTATTTTATTTCGTTGAAATCATATAATAGAAGTATAACTTCTTACGTGCGTACAAAGTACACACACAATCTTTTTTGTAAATTTTTTCGATTTAGGGGTTGTTTGCAAGGATTGTACGGTTTTCAAGGGGATGAAAATGAGTTTAACATAAGGTTATTGTGTTAGAAAACACTTCACAATCTCACTCTTTATTATTAAACAAGTTTTCTGGCGATAAAATGGCTCAATGTCAATTTTTCCATTAAGGGGTTGTTTTCACCACTTAAAAATAAAAAACGGAGTTCGGGTCAATATCACTTTTGAAGTTAAGGGTAAGATAAGCCTAATTCCAAAATCTCATGTAAATCGGTTCATTGTTAAAAACTTTCGGAGGTAAAAACCTATTTTACGCTTCAATGACTGCACTAAAAATGTTTTTCGGGGTGACATCGAATAAATGCAGACACATTTCTTTGCAATTTGCTGAAGTAAAAAATCTAAAACATCGCGAAACCATAACTGGTTTACTGACACACCGGAAAAAGAAGAACTCAAAGAAAACTAGAGTATGAACATGGCAAAGAAACCCAAAGTTTGAAGAAGACTGTTGTCGAAGATTATTTTTCCAATAAAGACTTAAAAGAAGTCATCATAAAGGATTTTTCTTCTGAAAGGGAATAGGATATAGAAAGTGTCGAGTCTAGCAATAAAACACATTAAGGCCTTTATTTTGAATATGAAGAATTTGAAACTGTTCAATAAAAGAATGATTATGATCCAGGAGGTAAATTGCGTATGTAGAACCTGTTTTTCTATTTTTGAAAGCCCTTTTGTGTTCTGCTATCCGTTTGTCAAAGGTTCTGCCAGTTTGACCGATGTAAGTTTTCGGACAGTCACCACAAGTCAGTCAGAAAGCAACTACAGCGTGGTGTTTACAAACTGACTCGTGGTGACTGTCTGAAAACTTATATCGGTCAAACTGGCAGAACCTTTGACAAACGGGTAGCAGAACACAAAAGGGTTTTCAAAAATAGAAAAACAATGTCCACATACGCACTTCATCTTCTAGATCACAATCATTCTTTTAATGAACAGTTTCAAGTTCTTCTTACTCAGAATAAAGGCCTTAAGCTATCTTTATTAGAATCTTTGGAAATTAATAAATTGAAAAATACAGATATGTATTACTCCAGGGAAATAAGCTAGAAATAGACCATGTTCGGGACACTCAAAGATCCAGGTAGCTGACTGTTTTTTGTTATTGTAGACCTATAGGAAGAAAACCTACCTGTTTCCTGCATAGAGTTCGCGTCCGTTTTTTAATTATTAACAATTTAGTGCAAAAATCGCGATTTTTCTTGATTTTTTGCTCCCCATTCAAAAGCTAAACAGTTGACATAAAACTACGAAATTTAATTTTTTAGAACATTGGAAAACCTTCAAAACGCCGATTTTTGAAAGTTAAAAAGTTAATTTGTTGCTACGCAAACTGTAAAATAAGTGAAAATCGTTATGTGTTAATAACTTTTACTAAAACTGCTTTAGAACTTTAGTGTTTCACCCAAAGTTGGGTATTGGGGTACTTAACAAACCTTCAAAATTTGAGACCGATCCATTAATTAGTTTAAAAGTTATTCTATTTGTTTATCCCAGAGACCTTTATTTTGCAATAACGCAAGACAGAAAATAATGACGATATGGCAATTTTGCGTAAGTCAAATGAAAGTAGAAAAGTAATACTATCAAAATGTACTAAAAAAAAGATAAAAAAATTATCTATTATAGTCAAAAATCCTAATGCCAAATTTTGGAAATTTTGTAGTTTATAAACATTTAGAATAACTTTAAAAATATTGTTCGTAGAAAAATCCTTTTACATATTCGAATAGTTGGTATTTTACATGAATTTTTAAAAATGTAGTTCAATTGGTGACTAGTCGTGGTAACTGAAGGGGGAGCTGGGAGCCGACAAATGCACGAATTCAAAAACTAAACAAGGCAACTTAAAAGTACTATCATTTTCTATATCTCGGGATCTACTGAATATATTTTTATCTTTCTTTTTTTAATTTATATGTAACTTTTCTGTACATTACGAATATGCAATTTGTCTATTTTCAATTTGACATTTATTAATTAATAAACAGTCTAATTTGTTTAAACAATTTTTGAAAAAATAATCTTTTCCAAAAATCCATGTTTTTAGTCATACTATCATTATTAATCCTAGAAAAAGTTAAAGTATACTTTAATAAATAAATTATCTTCAATAAATAATTATCTAATAAAAATAATTTATTTATTAAAGTGTACTTTAACTTTTTCTATGATCATTAATGATACTATGAATAAAAAAAACAGATTTATGTAAAAAAATATTTTTTCAAGAATTGTTTAATAGTATATTGTACAACAAGAGAGAAAAAAGACATATTTCTCACGAGCGCAGAAGTTTGTTGGCACGAGCCGAGGCACGAGGAGAGGGCCGCAAATCAAGCGAGAGAGAAATATGTCATTTTCTCTCGTGTTGTACACTGTACTTTTTCTATGGATGCGTTTTTGTCAAGAGTAAAAACTTCAAAATTAAATAATTTAGGTGGTTTTAGGTATGTTATATGCCTAAATTGAAATAAAATACATATATACACATAGGTATTTAGTATTCTTAATATTTATATACTTTATTTATTTAACATTATAATTCAGAGTTGAACAGTCTTATAAAGGGTAATTTTTGATAAGTTTTGACAACACATTATGTTTGACAAAAATAATTGTGTTTGTATTGTGCATGTTACCATGGAAATAGCGATCATATGTATGTAAACCGGCGGTGAACCCGTGAGAAAAAATATTTCTCACTGCAATAGCCGACTTTTCTCACTGCCTGAGAAATTATTCGTTTTGAATGTATGTAAGCAGTGAGAGAATTTGCACATTGTATAGCATCCATAGAAAAAAAAATTAGACTAATTATTGATTAATAAATTTATAAACAAATTGCATATTTGTAATGTACGTAGAAATTACATACGAATTAAAAAAAGAAAGATCAAAATCCATTGAGTTAATCCGGAGATACAGAAAATTGTATTAGTTTGAAATTGCTTTTTCGGTATTTTAACTCCGTGGATTCGTAGGTTCCCCCCAATAACCGTTTGAACTACATTTTTGAAAAATCGTAAACGGTGCTGTGAAGATACAATGTTTGTGCAAATTTTTTAACAAAAAATACAAATACCATTCTTTAAAATGGCATCAATGAAATTCCTTAATTATTATAAACAAATTAGCTGCGATTTAAGAAAGAATGTGTGTGTACTTTGTACGCACGTAAGAAGTTATACTTCTATTATATGATTATAATATGATTATAAACGAAATTAATATACTTTTTATTTAAATATTAAACTAATTTATACTTACTACTTCTCAAACATTTTTATTAAAACAGTGCCAAAAATTAAAATAATAAATGAGTAAAACACACACAAACACATTAAAAATGCCACAAATGATTTCTGAACATTAATTGCCGGAATTTTTTTTAACTAAATACGTATTTTCTGAAAATAAAATTATATAATAAATATACTTACAATCATAAAATGTATAAAAAAAATAAAAGTTTCTATTGGGATTCGAACCAACTTATCAGCGCGGTTGGTATTGGCGTTGTATTGGGGTTCATTCGCATTAAACGCTTCGCCACGGAGACAATGTGTCATTATGTGCGAAGATTTATTTGAAAATTCGTGTTAAAATACTAGCTTTTTGAATATATAAAAAGATTGTTCCTACGGACAATATTTTTAAAGTTGTTCTAAATGTTTATAAACTACAAAATTTCAAAAATTTGACATTAGGATTTTTGATTATATTAATTAATTTTTTTCTATCTTTTCTTAATACATTTTGATAATATCGATCTTTTACATTCATTTGGCGTACTCAGAATTGCCCAATGTTCATTATTTTCTGTCTTATGTTAATGCAAAATAAAGGTCTCTGGGATAAACAAATAAAATAACAAGAAGACTAAGTTTTCACTCTAATGGCATATAAAACAACATAATGCTATTCTACATCCCACCAGAATGAAAACAATGGGAACCTTCTCATGGTTACACACCCGAGGCTTCTACAATTTGCAAGATATACGGATGCTGAGACTAAGGAAGATGAGGGAATTCTACAATTTACAATTCACGTCCCATCTGCTCAGCGCGGTAAAGTTCCAACGAGAATGGTTCCCTTTGTACTCTAATCAGAGTAAATGTAAATCAAAAATGAATAACCATTTTCAATTTCGTTGCAAAACGAAAATACAGCCGAACCATATTCTAGTCCAATCAGACAGTGCATCACGCACCTCTACCGGTTTCGAAACTTATTAGTCTCTCATCAGGAGGCACATATGCTGCTCTCCCTGATCCAACCAAAACAAACCCCAGCGTGCAGTCCCGGATTGCAACGAACGAAATGGCATAGATGCTCTAGCGGTAACTGCTAACAAAAAGACTAAGGTTCACTCTAATGGCATATAAAACAACATAATGCTATTCTACATCCCACCAGAATGAAAACAATGGGAACCTTCTCTGGTTACACCTCCGAGGCTTCTACAATTTGCAAGCCATACGGATGCTGAGACTAAGGAAGATGAGGGAATTCTACAATTTACAATTCACGTATCATCTGCTCAGCGCTGTAAAGTTCCAAATAAAATAACTTTTAAACTAATTAATGGATCGGTCTCAAATTTTGTAGTTTTTTTTAAGTACCCCAGTACCCAACTTTGGGTGAAACACTAAAGTTCTAAAGTAGTTTTAGTAAACGCTATTAACAAATAACGATTTTCACTTAGTTTTCAGTTTGCGTAGCAACAAATTAACTTTTTAACTCTAAAAAATCGGCATTTTGAAGGTTTTTCAATGTTCTAAAAAATTAAATTTCGTAGTTTTATGTCAACTGTTTAGCTTTTGAATAGGGTGCAAAAAATCGGAAAAATCGCGATTTTTGCACTAAACTGTTAATAATTAAAAAACGGACGCGAACTCTAGGCAGGAAACAGGTAGGTTTTCTTCCTATAGGTCTACAATAACTAAAAAAGTAGTCAGCTACCTAGATCTTTGAGTGTCCTGAGAAAATGCTTATTTCTCTGGACTATATAATTCTGAATGACCAACTAGAGACAAACAGCTCCCCACTCCTCAACCTATTCAGTTAAAGACTTTAAAATGCAAATACATACCTAGTAAAATAAATCCTTGAGAAAGGCACTCTGCCGAAACAGAGGTAGTCAAATAGTTTTATAATAATTTTTTTGGAAGTATCGAAAAGAAAAGTTTTCGGTGTTTTATTGCTAGATAAAACGAACTTCCATCAAGTAACGGCCGAATCCATCAATTATTTAAAGTGACGTGACGAGTGGCAACGATACTCTTGAAGGTGACTTCATAATTGTAAAAGTTTCGTCAAAGAAAGGCAACTTTATGATAATGGCGAAGAATTTTGTGGCAAGTAAGTAATTTGTTTAGGAAGTAAGTAAGTTGAGGGACGGACTTGAAGTAAAGTTCTACAGAGAACTACTTCCGTCTAAAAAAAGATTCTTGAGAGAAAAAAAAAACCTTTTTGTTGTAGATTAGTCTTAATTTATGTGTTTTTGATCCAATCTAATGAATAAATTGTCATTTCTCTTTGTTTATTGTCTCGGTCGTTAATGGGTTAACACAAAAAGATGAAATGAGGTTAGAAATTTTAGAAAGATAATTCGACGAATAATAATGGGACCGGTGAGGATAGGTGAAGACGAATTTAGAAGGTTAACCAATTAAAAAAGCCATCCAGGGTGAAGACGTAATCAAGTTCGCGAAGACGCAAAGTCTTAGGTGGCTGGGACCCACAGAAAGATTATTATTATTATCAATATTATCAACGAAAACTTTTCGTTTATAAATTCGCAAAGGTGTGTGTGTTATTGCGTTGCCGCTCCTGAAATATTTAGAGGCCATCTAGCGATCGATTCCTATGTAGTTTTGTCTTCTGAATCCAAATCTGAAAACGGCATTTCGATATCTCTAACCATCTTCGAGTTATCGGACCTCAAATTCGTCATTGTGACGTCACAAGCCTCCTTTAAATTGTCATTTTCTTCCGACATAGAAACGTCAACTCTACTTTGTTTTCGTTTGACGCAACTAAACGTCAACATAAAATTGAAATGTCAGATAAACAAATTTTATTTATTTATGTTAATGTAATGTTAAATCACAGTTCATTATTTTCAAGGAAAACTGTTTATTTTGTATTAGTGTAGGAAACAAAGGTTGAACCTTGCAAAAAGGACACAAGCCCCGTTTAATTTTTTTCCTGGCATATCAAGGGGTGCTTATTATAAGACTAACTTTTTCTGAAAAAATGTCGCCCCGGAACCCCCTTTTCACTCCTTTAAAGGGGGTAATTTGTGGTTTTTGCGGAACGTAGCCCTTCCTGTACCTTTTACAAAAATTTTTTTTTATAAAAATATGAAAAGGACTATATTTTCTACGATTTATTTCCCGACAGCATCTGTCTATCATCCACCGTTTAGTGGGGTGGCGCCCCAAAGTTGACAAGTTTTTAAAAAAGATGTTTTTAAAAAAATATATTTTTCCCTAACTGTAATGGAAATTAAGAAGAAATCCTGCGGCAATTATTCACAAATAATTGGTTGATTTTTTGATATAGGTTTCACTTAAGGGTAATTGCCCTTTTTTAATTACAGGGTGTTAAATTTTAAAAAAAAAAACCTTTTTATACCATCTGAACCGTTCATGCTAGAGTAAAAAGACTTTCAGCGATTACCCATGTACTGGTGCTATTTACAAATTTGTATAATGCACCCCCATTTTTTCCCCGTAACCACCCAAAAAAAAGAAGAATTAATAAATAAAGTGATTTTCTTGGAATCCTGCACACACAATGCCCTTTATTAATCTTTATTAATATGCTTCATATATCATTTTGTGCACGTTATTATTACCCATGCATGGACACCAAAAGCGATTTCCTAGTGCAACCTCTGTAGCCAAAAAATATAAATAAAATGGGCGGTTGAAATTTTTTTGTTTTTTGCTTTTTGATCCATATGGGCATATGGTTCATCAATAGTGCTTTTCAAAAATATATATGGTTATTGCAACATCCTTGCGGAAACCACCCATATCCTTGAAAATATACTGCAGAAACTACCCCTATCCCTTGGCGAGCATGTTTTTACGATTTTCTCATTACCCATGCATTATTTTTAAACAAAACTTATACAAGGTTAAAGACCACTATTTACTCTAAATATTAGGTACTATTAATTTTTTTCGTATAAGCAACCGTTACGGCACAGTGGCGCCGAAAACCTCATATATGCTTTGGCAGGCTCCAGTTTTTGTCTTTTTTTTTCGTCATCTGTTTGTTTTATTGATATAGTACTTATGTAAAATAAAACAACACAGTGTAACCTACAAATTATGACTTATGCACATTTTACATTTTTTGCTCCCCAAAGCCACAGTGGTGGCCCAAAATCAATTTTTGCATATTTTCGCAACCCACCTACAACACGCATTTTATTGCATTAATACTACCTTAATAGCACAATATTTACCCTTAGGTGGTCGCTAAGCAGTAGCGGATCCAGGGAGGGGTGATCACCTCCCCCCCCCCCAATCTCAAACCAAGTGATATTATATTCAAAGAACATATAAATATTCTTTTATTTTTATAGAAATTTACCCAATTGGCACCCCCCTCTTAACGAAGATGGATCCTCCACTGTCGCTAAAGCATAAAAAGTACGCCATTCTTATAAAAATAATAATATAATATAAGTATTTCTATAAAAATAAATGAATATTTTTATAATCTTTGAATATAATATCACTTGGTTTGAGATGGGGAGGAGGTGATCACCCCCATCACCCCTCCCTGGATCCGCCACTGCTTAGCGACCACTTGAGAGTAAATATTGTGCTATTAAGGTAGCATTAATGCAATAAAATGAGTGTAGGTGGCGAAAATATGCAAAAATTGATTTTGGGCCACCACTGTGGCTTTGGGGCGCAAAGATTGTAAAATGTGCATAGGTCATAATTTGTAGGTTACACTGTGTTGTTTTATTTTACATAAGTACTTTATCAATAAAACGAACATATGATGAAAAAAAAAACAAAAACTGGAGCCCGCCAAAGCATATGAGGTTTACGGCGCCACTGTGCCGTAACGGTTGCTTATACGAAAAAAATGAATGGGACCTAATTTTTAGAGTAAATAGTGGTATTTAACCTTGTATAAGTTTTGTTTAAAAAGAATGCATAGGTAATGAGAAAATCGTAAAAACATCCTCGCCAAGGGATAGGGGTAGTTTCTGCAGTATATTTTCAAGGATAGGGGTGGTTTCCGCAGGGATGGTGCAATAACCATATATATTTTTGAAAAGTACTATTGATGAAACATATGCCCATATGGATCAAAAAGCAAAAAACAAAAAAAAAATTCAACCCCCCATTTTATTTATTTTTTTTTGCTACAGGGGTTGCACTAGGAAATCGCTTTTGGTGTCCATGCATGGGTAATAATAACGTGCACAAAATGATATATAAAGCATATTAATAAAGGGCATTGTGTGTGAAGGATTCCAAGAAAATCACTTTATTTATTAATTCTTCTTTTTTTTTGGTGTGGTTCCGGGGAAAAAATGGGGGTGCATTATACAAATTTGTAAATAGCACCAGTACATGGGTAATCGCTGAAAGTCTTTTTACTCTAACATAAACGGTTCAGATGGTATAAAAAGGGTTTTTTAAATTGTAACACCCTGTGATTCAAAATAGGGCAATTACCCTTAAGTGAAACCTATACCAGAAAATCAGTTACTTATTTGTGAATAATTGCCGCAGGATTTCTTCTTAATTTCCGTTACAGTTAGGGAAAAATATATTTTTTTTAAAAACATCTTTTTTAAAAACTTGTCAACTTTGGGGCGCCACTCCCGCTAAACGGTGGATGATAGACATATGCTGTCGGGTAATAAATCGTAGAAAATATAGTCTTCTTCATATTTCAATAAAAAAAATTTTGTAAAAGGTACAGTAAGGGCTACGTTCCGCAAAAACCACAAATTACCCCCTTTAAAGGGGTGAAAAGGGGGGTTCCGGAGAGAAATTTTTTCAGAAAAAGTTAGTCTTATAATAAGCACCCCTTGATATAACGGGAAAAAAATAAAACCGGACTTGTGTCCATTTTGCAAGGTTCAACCTCTGTTTCCTACACTATATTTATTTATTTTTATTAGATATCAAAAATCTATATTATACGAGGTACCTATGTCAAAAAATATGAAGTTCGATCAAGATTAAATTATCTTGATTTTTCACAATATTTAAAAGTGTTATGATAAAAAGTTGTTTGAAGTTAAAAACTATGTTCTAATATGCAATAATTACTTGTACATACATCCTTCTAAAGATAAAAAAAATATGTGAAAATTTTGCTCAAATTACGGATACCAATATCATTTTCATTCATAACTCTTTTATTATTAATTTTACGAAGAAAAGTTATTCTTCATAAAAAGATCTGCATGGTCTAAAATCTAAGATGTAATCATAATATATCCAATTTTGTCAATTTTATTCGAGGTATGTCAAAAAATATGAATTTCGTTCGAGAGTAGAGTACCTTTATAGTTCACAATATTTAAATTATGATATAATTGCATATTAAATCATAACATTTAATACTAAACAACTTTTCATAATAGAAATCTTCCATATTGTGAATTTAAATACGTAAATAAACAAAGTTTTCGTTATGATAATGCATATGGCATTTTCAGCTTGTTGTGTATTTTCACAACGACACCCGACTTAGGCGTCGAAACGTTAATAAAATCATTTTTTGGTAAAATTGTGGCTTATTTCCCATTGAAAATAGTTGAACACAGAAAGAGCTAACCCAGATTTTACGATAAAGCGAATAACCGGCTGGATACCAACAATGAACAGACCAAAGGGAAGACCCAAGCAAGATGGAGAGATCAAGTCTTAGGAGACATAGAGAAGCTAAGAATCTACAATTGAAAGGAGCGATGTAAGGGCCGGAAAGAATGGAGAAAAATTGCAGACAGGGCCAAGTCACACAACACGCTACTTAATAATAAAAAGACAACAGCAGACTAATTCACCGCAGCAAATGAATCAGAGAGCCAAAAAGGGCAGCTCCGCTAGGAGTGAGTAAACCATGATGATGATGATGATGATGATTTGAAATGGACTCACATGTGCAACCAATTATTCATCATTTAACTAAAGATTAGTTTTAAAATTGATCTCACCTTAGAATATTTATTATACTTAACAAAGAAGGAATAATTGGAAATGGTTTTTCATTCATATAATTGTATTCTGATAATTACCTTTATCTTTTTAATGATAACTTATACGAGTAATTGTCTACACAATTTTTCACCTTCTCTATATCGAATTGTATCTATCTCTATTAGCAAACCATTTAATAATATCGTGAGTTACAACATTATATAAACGTTGTTGAAAATATCAATAAAATAAAGAACCTAAAAACAGTATTCTATATAAAAAAAGAAAGTTGTGTGACTATTTACTCTGTTACTTTATTAACTCAAATACAAACAGATTAAATTATTGTCACGCAAGACACTTGAGTTATGCGACACTTTTTAGTAGTGTTTTTAGTCAATTTGTATATAAAATAAATAATGAATAAACTGCTGATAAACGAATAAAGAAGTCATCGTCAAAAGATTTTCTTTTTGTATAAATAAAAATGATTGATAAAGATCTTGATATAGACGGTGGTAAATAATTCAACTGTTTTTTTTAATAATTAGAACAATTGAAGAGATGAATGAGAGATATAAGTTGTAAAGAGCAGAGGTGTAACCAGGATGATCCTAAGGGGGGGAGGGGGATACAACTACTGGATGGTATCTGGGGGTATGTAATACCCACTTAAAAATGATGTTCGCATCATGTTCAAAGCCTATACCACCAACATTCGTCGGAGTATATTCTTTTTAGTATATGCGTAGTACAACATAGCATGTACCTTAAAAAACATTCTAAATTTCATGTTCTTTGCATATACTTCAAAGAATATTCTCGTACCGCATATACTGAGCACATTCGTGTACGTAGTATCTCGGAATATTCGTAAAAGTTTATTCTTAGAATATACCTTTACCGAATATTCTGTGTTCTGTGTTCTGAAAGGGGTGTAAAGTTGTGTTATAGAGGTAGCACCTTTTATCGGAACGACCACATCGAGCGTCATAGACGGGAGATGGATCTTGATAACTGGTCCTCATAAGACAACTAACTCTCACTTATGGCTCCACGTGCCACACCCCGGGCAACTGCATTGGTCTGTAGGCTAAACTAAGTGAGGGTAGCCAGATATGGCGAAAACTCCACCGAGCGATTGCCGGTATAAGCAATCCCACACTTGCTGACCAACGGCTTCGGGCGGATGAGTTGGTGAGTGGAAGGGCACTCTTTTGTCCTGGCGCTAAGAAATTGGCACCAAAGGCGAATGAATCAAGGAAATGATCAACGGCATAAGGATACAGAAAGCAAGGAGAAACCACTGTATTAAAGATTCAATTGGATATCTCTAGTACAATCATCATGGCAATGAGTACTAAAAGAAAAAAAGAAACTGATCATGGGAATCGGAGCCCAAGATCCGGCAGGGGAGGAACAGACAAGGACTCCCAGGTCGTTAACCGGCGAAACCCTTGTCAAACACCGAAACAAGACAAATTAAAATTAACGAAGGCAAAGATAGGTACGTGGAATGTCAAAAGCATGTATCAGCCGGGTAAAATTCATAACATCCTCCAAGAAATGAGAAGACTGAATATAAATATACTAGGAGTAAGCGAAACATGGTGGCCTAACTCAGGATGCCTTTCGACCAAAACTGGTACCTTATATTATTCGGGAAACACTGACAACCAACATAGACGTGGAGTAGCAATTATTGTCGATACAGAAGTCAACAAGTCAATATAGGGTTTTGTCCCAATCTCAGAAAGAGTGATGCTACTACAAATAAGGACATCACACACTAAACTAAATTTGATTCAAGTATATGCACCAACGACGGATGCAACAGAAGATGAAGTAGAAACATTCTACCAAAAAATTGAAGATGCACTGAAAATGACAAAGAGCAGGGAAATCATGGTAGTTATGGGCGATTTTAATGCAAAAGTCGGCAAGGGAAGTGCTGGAACAATAATGGGAGATCAAGGACTAGGGGAACGTAACGATAGAGGTGATCGTCTAATACAATTCTACCAAGAACAAAATCTAGTAATCACAAACACGTTCTTTAAATTACCTTTTAGACGGTTATATACATGGCGCTCACCAGCAGATAAACCGGAAAAAGTGGTAAGAAACCAAATCGATTATATACTGATTAAATAGAGATATCGTAACACCATCAAATCCGTTAAAACATATCCAGGAGCAGATGTCACATCAGACCATAACCCACTAATCGCTAATGTCACGCTTAAGCTTAAACGTATTAGAAAACCCCAAAGAACTCCAAATATAGATGTTAGCAAACTGAAAGAAGTTGATATAAAAAACAAACTTCAACAGAAAATATACGAAAATTTGGATAAATTAGATACTAACAACTACGAGGTAAACCATCAATGGGAAACACTAAAAAACTGCCTACTTGTTCCATGCAAAGAGATATTAAAAGAACCGATAAGAAAGAGAGACAACTAGCACTAGAAAGAGCACCATAGTGCAGCAATTTTTACATGGAAATTAAATAAAATTAAATATAAGACATTAGTATATACTATCATGTGTGTTATGTAAAATTGTAAAGTTGTAATTGTAAAATTGTAAAGCCCTAGGCCTACAAGGCCTGTAGTGCATATTAAATAAATAAATGAAACTTAATATGTATGTATTACACCGTTCTTAGGCGTCAACGCCCTTCGGTAGGGATCTATGGAGGAGTATCACCGAGCCTCAAGCCCTTATCCCTTGCCGTACTGCTCCCTCATAGGTCGATCAGATGCCCGCATATTCCAGTCTAAGCGCCAGATTCATATTTAGAATTTTATACTGGCGCGTTAGCCTTTTTTGTTTTTCCGATGGCCTGGGCTGGGCTTGAACTCACATACCTCAAGGCGAAGTGAAGTGTGGGTCAGTCGCTAGTCGCACTGAGCTATCCGATCGACTTATTATAACTTAAACTCATCCGATGAAACTTAATATAACTTAAAAAATTTACAAGTAATATTCAATGCATTAGGATTTCAAAAAAGTTTAGGAGGGGGGGGAGTGGTCGGGCGCCTTAGTTCAGAGATTAGGTTGGCGCCTTTTTTAGAATTTGGGTTGGCGCCTTTTTGATGAGCCAGTCCGGCCCTGGTTTCAAACTCATGTTTAGTAATCAAAATCGGTTAAGCCGTTTAGAAGTTATTAAGCTACAAAAGTATATAATAATCCAATTAACGATTATTCCCGAAATAGTTTATGTAGTTGTAGTGGTTACGACGCTAAATTTGATCTGGCAACGGGCAATCCGAGTTCATGTACCGGCCATCCCAATATTTTTTTTCAATCTATTTCGAGTAGAAAAAAAATCTAGTGTACATTCGATGGACACTACATTCGAAAAAATGAAATAATACCCATGAACAATCACATCAATCACTTATTTTGTATTTGCTGTCTTTTTCTGTAAATAACAAACGTTTGTTATAGAAAAAGTTAGCAAATACAAAATATCTGATTGATGTAATCGTTCATGGATATTCTTTAATTTTACCGACTGTGGATCATTTGGGAGATAATGCGACAAAGCCGACCATTTATAAAGCTTAACGTGTAATCGAGAAATATTGCATTCAACTTCATACATTTAATTTATAAATAACTTTGAAAAACTCCTGATACAAGAATAAAAAACGGCTAAACGCTGTAAAAATGAGTGGCGCATACAATATTCCAGCTACAAAAAAAGCTGATATGAATATTACGTGGCGCAAAAATGTATTTTCATTTTGATGCCAAAGAAAATTCTAGTTTTATTTTAAAATATTTTTCCATAATATTTGCTAGATTTAAAGTAAACGCGCCACAAAAGAGTTTCAAAATTCAAACTGTATCAAAGTTACTCTTTTGTGGCGCGTTTTACTTCAAACTGAGCAAATATTATGGAAAAATATTTTAAAATAAAACTAGAATTTTGTTTTGAATCAAAATGAAAATACATTGTCGCGCCACGTAATATTCATATCAGCTTTTTTGTAGCTGGAATATTGTATGCGCCACTCATTTTTACGGCGTTTAGCGGCTTTTTATTCTTGTATATTATACTTAAATGTTTATCAAGAACACATAGTTAGAGATGCATCAAGTCAAACTAGTTTGATTTTATTCAACAAACTTGACTTGACTTGAAATTAAAACTTTTTTTGCAAAACAGTTTGACTTGACTTGATTTCAATATCTTTAGGTTTGACTTGAAATCAAACTTCTTCAAACAGTTTGAAGTTTGAATATCATATTGGCAACGTGTTTATTTCCAATTCTAATTGAGAGCGTACAGATTTTGTTTTGACTTATTTGGATAGGTCTGAATCTGTATTCTGCTACTCCGCAAATTAGTTTGTAGTTCATATTTAGACGTCCATGTTTGGCTTGTTTATTACGTTCGTTTTGAAGTGTGTGGCTTTGGGAGATAATATCTGAATTTGGATATTTTTCGGTTCAGAATAAGTACCAGAACAAATTGAGTCTGATATTGAAGGTATTCCCACTGCAAAAATTAAGAGAAACAATCTGTAGTCGAAGTAGTATTAATTAAGAAAAATAAATATACTGATTTATTTGATGTTGCGGCAGGTGATTTCAAAACAATGAAAATTGCAAAGTGCATACATACTTCTATTATGTAAAAATAAAGAACAGCGTTATAAAATCACAAATAGTGAACTAATTCTTTAAGGAGGAAGGACAGCGTTATGCATAAAGGCCCCGTCTCACCATCAAATAATTGACAGTTATTTGATCAAACTTGACAGTCAAACTTGACTAGTGACACAAACTATACATACTAACTGTCACTTTGTGTCACTAACTGTCAAGTTTGATCAAATAACTGTCAATTATTTGATGGTGAGACGGGGCCTTAACTCGACCAAGCGCCATTTCTTTAAAATCGAGATAACAGCGGATTCTGGTGACACATAGCTAAAATTATCTTGGAAAAATCCCTGTTATTGTCACGTTCTTCTTCTTTGAGTGCCTCTCCTATCGGAGATTGGATATCATTAGGGCGATTCTAATTTTATTTACTGCTGTTTTGAACAATTCGTTAGTGGTACAGCCAAACCACTCTCTCAAATTTCTCATCCAGGACATTCTTCTACGGCCTGGATTTCTTCGTCCTTGGATTTTTCCTTGCATTATATTTTGTAGGAATGTGTACTTTTGTCCTCTCATCAGGTGGCCTAAGTATTCAAGTTTTCTCTTTTTTATACTCCGTAGAACTTCTGGCTCGTTATTTATTCTGCGTATTACTTCTTCATTTGTAATTTTATCCACCCAACATATTCGTAGTATACGGCGGTAGCACCACATCTCAAAGCTTTCAAGATTTTTAATATTCCTCTGTTTAAGAGTCCATGACTCCACACCGTAGAGCAAAGTACTGAATACATAGCATTTTAACATTCTAGTTCGTAGATGAATACTAATATCACGATTACAAAATAATTTTTTCATTTTTATAAAAGTAGACCTGGCAATTTCAATACGTCTTTTTATCTCGTGATTTTGGTCACCTGTTTCATTGATAAGGGTTCCCAAGTATTTGTATTCGTTTACTTTTTCAAGTTGGGTACCGTTTATTGTGATACTAGTGTCATTTATTGGATTCTTACTGAAGGTCATATATTTGGTTTTTTTGACGTTCATCCTTATGCCGTAGTTATTACATATCTCATTCATAGTTTCAACTAAATGTTGTAGATCTTCCGCTGTTCTTGCCATTATCACAGTATCGTCAGCATATCGAATGTTATTGATAACTTCTCCATTGACTATTATCCCTTCGTTTGCATATGAGAGAGCTTCTTGGCATATTTGTTCGCTGTAGATATTAAATAAGAGCGGTGACAATATACAACCCTGTCGTACTCCTCTACGTATTTCTATTTCGTCCGATGTTTGTTCTTCTATTTTTATATTAGCTCGCTGATTCCAGTACAGATTTAATATTATTTGTATGTCTCTGGTGTCAATGTTCTTACTCTCCAGGATTTCTTTGAGTTTACTGTGGCGTACTTGTCACGTTAACGTTAACGATTACTAAGAAAAACAAAAATAAACCAAGCGACATTATGTCTATTTAAGGGAAGGGTTTTTAGTTTTGCATAACAAGACTATATTCATAACTGCCATTCTTAACTGCCATATATCCATAACTGCCATTCATAACAGTTTCGCAATTGTAGACTAAGCGCCGACTTTGGTCTGTTTATGCTAAACTAAGCGTTTCGCCAGAATAACAGTTTTTTCCCCATTAATGTACACATTAATTTTGAAGTTTCCGTCAAACAATGAAGGAATTTTTTTAAAGTGAAAATGTTGTGTTTATATATTATGTCCCGAAAAGATTGGTTATAAATTATACCACACATTCTGGGGTTAAAAATAGTTCGATTGAACCTAACTTACCTTAGTACAAATGTGCTCATAAAAAAAGTTACAGTGCTTTGAAGTTACAAAATGAAAATCAAATTTTTTTAATATATCGAAAACTATTTAGAGATTTTTTATTGAAAATGTACATGTAGCATTCTTATGGCAGGATCATCTTAAAACAAAGTTATAGTGAAATTTGTCCACCCCCTAAAAATTTTATGGGGTTTTTGTTCCCTTAAACCCCCCCAAACTTTTCTGTACGTTCCAATTAATCCATTATTGTGGTACGATTAGTTAAACACAACGTTTTTAAAACTTTTTGTCTCCTAGTGTTTTTTCGATAAGCCAGTTTTTATCGAGATGCGGCTTCTTTTTTAATATGTTTACATAAAACACAGTGTTTTTAAAAAACTTTTGTTTCCTAGTCTTTTTTTGATAAGTCACCTTTTATCGAGATGTGGCTTCTTTTTCAAATTATACCTAAAAATGTAAATTCTAAATAAATTTTCAGATTATTAACAGGTTTCTATAATCATACTTAGCACGTAAAAATATGTAGTGGATTCGACAAATATTCAAAATATCTCGATAAACACTGGCTTATCGAAAAAGTTCAAGGAGATAAAAAAGTTTTAAAAATATTATGTTTAACTAATGGTGCCACAATAATAATTTAATTGGAACGTACACTAAAGTTTGGGGGGTTTAAGGGAACAAAACCTCCATAAAATTTTTATGGGGTGCACAAATTTCACTTTAATTTTTTTTAAGATTTTGCTGCCATATAAGAATGCCACATGTTCATTTTCAATAAAAAATCTCTAAGAGTTTTCGATATATGAAAAAGATCTATTCTCATTTTGTAACTTCAAAGGGCTGTAACTATTTTTGTGTGCACTATTAATTGTATATAGGTAAATCAGTTTCAATCAACCTATTTTTGACCCCAGAATCTGTGGTATAATTTATGACCAATCTTTTCGGGACACCCTGTATAATTAAATTGAAAAATACAAATAATCTATATAAAATCTTTATATTATGTCTAACGTGCTATGTACTAAGAATATACACTCCTGGCCAAAAAAATCGGGACACTTTAAAAATAGGTCATTTTTGATTTCTCGAATCTCCTAAATCTGTTGTCCGATTTTAGTGATTTTTTTAATATGTTATAGCCTTATTCTCTAAGAATATCGATTTGTAATAGTGTTGCTGAACATGTAAATGTCATTGTATACCGGGTGTAACAAAAATAATGTCTTTTTTCCTGAAAGTTCGTAACACCCAGTGGAATATTCTAGTATGTAAAAAATATTAAAATTAAAACTATATTGTAGCCTTAGCCTTTCTTAACATTCTGCTTTTTTATTCATTCACTTATGTTGGATAGTGTAAAAGTTAGGTACTTTGACAACTAGCCATGTTCTTCATCAATACAGGGTGTTTCTAAATAAGTGCGACAAACTTTAAGGGTTAATTCTGCATAAAAAATCATGGCAGTTTGCTTGCTTTATAAACATATATGTCCGCAAATGCTTCGTTTCCGAGATATGGGATGTTGAATTTTTTCTTACAAACTGGCGTTTTATTTAGTGCTCTAAAACTGGTTGAGATATGCAAATGAAATTTGATAGGTTTTAAGAGGTAGTTATGTCACATTTTTTGACATACAACTAAAAATTTTATAAAAATATTGAATGGGTTGCATATGTGAGTCAATGAGTGAGCCTACAATTTTATTAAATCTGTGACATCCCTTAGTCCTTTGACCGGGAACAAGACATTTTAATTTAATTTAATTAAATACTTTCCTATTTGTCATTTCACATACTTTGACCTCTGCCCATATCGAAAAACATCAACGAGCAAAGACCATCACATCAGTACAAGATTCTACAATAAAGTGATTTCAAACTTAGCTACATTTAAAACACATCCACTAGAGCATTGCCTTTCTCCTGTCTAACACAACATCCTTTGTTTCACAGCACGCATCTTCCTTCAGGATCCATTCAAATTTCAAAAAAATTTACTGTGTTTTGACCTACGTAACATGTCTGTTTGCCCTATACCTCTCCCAGCTAACCTATTAGCATAAGTTGGACGTATTAACATGTTAACAACTAAGTGGCAGCGCATCCCTTGTAACGGCATGTAAGTAGATCAGAGCAATATTACTATCTATTATTATTATTTTTTGATGTTGTTCTGAAGCTATTTTCTTGTGGCATTTTTATAATCAAGTATATTCAAATGGGAAATAAGCCACAATTTTACCTAAAAATGATTTTATTAACGTTTCGACGCCCAAGTCGGGTGTCGTTGTCAAAATACAAAATAATACTAAATAAACAAAAATGTTGTTGCTTAGTAAAAAATTCTTCTAATAATTTATTTAATCTGACTCATTTATATCGGCAATTCAGACACGTATTATACATTTTAAAGTAGACGACTTTAAAATGATATTGCCAATATTGATGAGTTGCGTTCCTGGGACGACTTTACTAAAAGATAGTTCATTCGATTACAAGAAATCAATCCCAACTCAAGAATATCCGCCACAAAAAATCATAGCATGTGATCTGTCATTAAAAAGACAACCAAATGCAACGGTTTACATTTAGTTTACTCTCAAAACTAATACCAAATTCTGACTTGATATTTTAAATTTTAAATAATACTAAAATACTAAATATGTACTAACTCGATATATTACTGATTTACTAATTGTGGTATTTTCTTTCTATTGATTTCCTCCTTTAATATGGGTAACCACATCCTACTGCATTCTACCGAGGAATTTGCGACACAATTGGTTTCATTTAGCATAATTAGAGCCGCTTCTTTGATTTTTCTCTTTTTACTATCTGCTTCTTTTAGGACTATACTTGAATCTCTCCACTGAACTCTATGTTCATTATCCCATGCGTATGAGGAAAATATCAATACCATATGTATAAAGGACTATCCGAGAAACTTAAAACAATAGCAAATAAATTCAACATATCAACAACATTCAAAACAACAAACACATTGAGATCTATTCTATCTAAAACTAAACCTAACAGTGAACAAGAAAGAATAAAGAATTGTATTTATAAAATACCTTGTGAATCCGAACAATTTTATATAGGTGAAACATCAAGACCATTAGACGTTAGAGTAAATGAACATCAGTCTTATATAAGAAATAGAGAATTTGATAGATCTCAAATATGTCAACACATAGAGTTCAGTGGAGAGATTCAAGTATAGTCCTAAAAGAAGCAGATAGTAAAAAGAGAAAAATCAAAGAAGCGGCTCTAATTATGCTAAATGAAACCAATTGTGTCGCAAATTCCTCGGTAGAATGCAGTAGGATGTGGTTACCCATATTAAAGGAGGAAATCAATAGAAAGAAAATACCCCTATTAGTAAATCAGTAATATATCGAATTAGTACATATTTAGTATTTTAGTATTATTTAAAATTTAAAATATCAAGTCAGAATTTGGTATTAGTTTTGAGAGTAAACTAAATGTAAACCCAAATACTTACGATGTCGGGATAGTATCACGAGGTTTTTCCTGGTTTTCCCTCGTGATTTACTATGGAATCTCTAACGCGAGAATTTCAGTGCCACCGTTGCATTTGGTTGTCTTTTTAAAGACAGATCACATGCTATGATTTTTTGTGGCGGATATTCTTGAGTTGGGATTGAGTTCATGTAATCGAATGAACTATCTTTTAGTAAAGTCATCCCAGGAACGCAACTCATCAATATTGGCAATATCATTTTTAAGTCGTCTACTTTAAAATGTATAATACGTGTCTGAATTGCCGATATAAATGAGTCAGATTAAATAAATTATTAGAAGAATTTTTTACTAAGCAACAACATTTTTGTTTATTTAGTATTATTTTGTATTTTGACAACGACACCCGACTTGGGCGTCGAAACGTTAATAAAATCATTTTTAGGTAAAATTGTGGCTTATTTCCCATTTGAATATACTTGATTATTTTTTGAATTTTGGAAGCATATTTATTTGATTAATGTTTTAATTAGTTATTCAATTTAAAAAAAATATATTTTTTATTATATTTTTAACTTTTTCAACAAATATTCATAAACTGCATGCATCCATTTACTTACGCATGCTTGTGAGTATGTGTTGCTCATAAGTGTGCATTTGTATGTATCGCTTTTCTGAAATGTCAACAGTTGCAAACCTCTATTTCAAAAAAATGTTTTCGAAGTTAGCTTTCTATTAACATTTGTGCAACCAGACAATGTTCTAACTCTGGTTTTCTTTAATTGTAGCATTTAACTACTTGTAACGCCGACCTGAAGATGATCTGAATAATGTAGAGATCGAAACCGGTCGTCAAAGTATAATTAAATGATTGTGAGTAAGTCTTTGTTTCATTACTACATTTACATATAAAAATTTTATATTCAACATTGGCGTGCATACAGGTAATATGACCCGTATGCACGCCAATGGTAAATATAAAATAAATAATTGTATGTAAAAAATGCGCAATAACTGCCTCTTAAAACCCACCAGATTTCATTTGCATATCTCAACCGATTTTAGAGGAATAAATAAATCGTCAGTGTGCAAGAAAAAATTCAACATCCTGTATCTCGGAAACGAAGCATTTGTAGACATATGTCTATAAATCAAACGGTCATTATTTTTTCATGCAGAATTATCCCTTAAAGTTTGTCGCACTTATTTAGAAACACCCTGTATTGATGAAGAACATGGCTAGTTGTCAAAGTACCTAACTTTTTAATTATCCATCATAAGTGAATGAGTCAACAAGCAAAATGTTAAGAAAGGCTAAGGCTACAATTGAGTTTTAATTTCAATATTTTTTAAATGCTAGAATATTCCACAGGGTCTTACGAACTTTCAGGAAAAAACACAGTATTATTGTTACACCCGGTATACAATGGCATTTACCTGTTCAGCAACACTATTACTACATCCATATTCTTAGAGAATAAGCCTATAGCATATTAAAAAAAATGACTAAAATCGGACAACAGGTTTAGGAGAGTCGAGATATCAAAAATGACTCTTTTTTAAGGTGTCCCGATCTTTTTGGCCAGGAGTGTAGTATAAGTCATAAAATGAACCTTTTGGGATTCTTCTATATTTTGAATTTTGAATGTTTATTAATTATTTCTGTACTAAGAGTATAAATCAATAGCCTGTTTTTCATGTATAAATATTGATTTTATTCCAACAGTACAACTTTTAATTTCAGAAGTCTGCTTTGTAAGGTACAGGTCAACTTATACTGTTAGGACCTTCTGCTTTCACTTACGCAGCTTGACTTATACTTTTAGTACACCAGAGAGAATCCAAATTTGACCAGAAAATTTCAAGGAATTAATATGCTTAAAAAGGGGTTGGTACGAAAACAGATTTTTGAGGTTCTTTGTTTGCTTCCTTTCTAACGTTCCTAAACCTTTTTTTATTGCTTTCGTTCTGTCTTTGAAGACGGTGCCGGTGTTTATTGTTATCAGTTATAAAAGCAGAAAATTATAAAAATAGCTAGATCCCATTTAAACCAAAAACTGTTCATTTAGTATTTTTTTTATTTAATTTTGTTGTGCGTGCTTAAAATAGTTTACTGTGAAAGTGTCACTGTTCTATTGTACATGATTTTTAAAAATGAGTAGAGGGAAACAAATACTTAAATTATTGGAACTAAAGGATGATTTATATCGCAGTCAATGTATTATTAAATTTATTATCTTAATTGGCAACTGACATGTCTATCTCAACAAAAAAGTATATAAAAAAATTTAAAAAAAATAAAATACAGGATCCTTTGTAGAAGGTATATTTAAAAGACCCTAATAATGGTTACATCACAAAACAAAACGTTTTCGGATTAACAAGTAATCCATCATCAGTGTTAAGCCAATAACATTCATGTGTGAGCCACCAAAAGTTATGGGTAAAAACCCTTTAAAAGGTATTGACACTCAATTTTCAATATGTGAGGTTCATCCCTCTCATATCACATCCACGTGGGTTAGATTCCTGTGTTGCCCTGGGTAATATCCAGCAATATTTGTAACATCCAACTATTTTAAACATAATATGTAGTATAATATAAGACCATATACCTTTGAAAGGGTTTTTACCCATAACTTTTTGGTGGCTCACGCATGCATGTTTTTGGCTTAACACTGGTGATGGATTACTTGTTAATCCGAAAACGTTTTGTTTTGTGATGTAACCCTTATTAGGGTCTTTTAAATATACCTTTTACGAAGGATCCTGTATTTTTGTGATTTATGGTATACAGCCAGCTACAGGAATTTTATTTTCCTCGTGGATTGTTAAAAAAGTATATCTACGAAATAAATTATTTTTCAAACTCATTCAAACTAGTTTGACACACAGTTTGAATTTTCAAACCTGTACGATTGACCAGTTTGACTTGACTTGAATTATTTTTCAGAAGGATTGACTTGAGTTTGACTTGAAATTAAGTGCAACTTGTGCACCTCTACACATAGTGTATACATTTTATAATTAAAAATCTTAATGTTAATATTTAAAATAATTGCATTTTTTGTATTTTTTTTTGTCACTACGATAAGATGTCAACCCGGTTCAACACCTCGAAGGTTTCAATCCTCTTACTGATTTTTTTTCTTTAATTTTTTTTTGTATTTTTTAGTTATTAGATTATTTTAGATTGTAGATTTTTTTAATTTAATCATTTTTTTTTGTTTCTTTTTTTATTATTTTTTTAAACATATTTTACAAATATAACTAATTACAATAATATTTTCTATCCGACAAGAAAGATAGATACCAAACAGTCAAAAATTTTCTTTTTATTCAGTGACAGAATAAAGAGAATATTTACAGGGAGTGGGATGTTCTGGTCTATGATTCTTTTAATTAGATGATTGGTTACGTGTTTATGCTTCTTGCATTCAAAAAATATGTGGTTTAAGGTTTAAGTCACTTTTAACCTCAAATTCTTGAATAACGACTGGTTGAAACTTCAATAAATTAATTTCAATCCAAAAGTGTGGCTGTATTTGCCAAATAAAACAGTAAATTAAAAATTCTTAAAAATGTATAAACATTTTCAGGTTGCAACGAAATTGAAAATGTTTATATATTTTCAATTTATTTACTCTTTTGTGGAGTACTTAGGAAACCTTCTCGTTGGAACTTTACCATGCTGAGAAGATGGGACGTGAATTATTTAAAATTCCCTCATCTTAATGTTCTTCTCGGCACCCGTATGGCTTATAATTTTTGAAAGCCACGGAGGTAGTAACCAGGGAGTTTCCATCTGTTGTTGGTCTGGTGGTATCGAGAACGATATTTATTGTCGGTTTCTGTACCTACTACTGGATTGAGAACATAGTTTGTAAAAATTCTTAAATTGCCAATCTGTTTATCTGATTGCTTACCTATATCCATAAGCCGTCTGGATCCAGATTTGATCATACGGCTCACACTCCCTCTAAGGGGAAAATTGACTCATCCCAGATACCTACGGTATCAAAAGGATTGAGCTCTGGTGGGACTCTTTCCGTGTTATCGAGCCCTAGGTGACTTGGAATGCAGGTGTATCTCCCAAAAATTTTCGTACACATCTGGCCGTTGCGAGTAGTACAGCTTTCTGCATGGTCTTGTAAAGATGTTCATTTAGACCCAGCCTTTTTATGCTTTCGAGGAGGTTCTTCGAAATGACTCCAGTAGTAGACATAACAATAGGTATCGTCTGGGTACTTTGCATTCTCCATTGTCTTCGTATTTGAATTTCCAGATCTCTGTACTTGGCGATCTTTTCAGTAAATTTACTACGTAGATTATTGTTGTTAGATATCGCCACATCAATTAGTGTTGTTTGTCTTGTTAATTTATTAACTAGTACGAGATCTAGTCTATTATGTGCCACTGTTTGGTCTGTGAGCACAGTGCGGTCCCAGTATAGCTTGTAGTTGCCATCCTCAAGCATACTCTCAGGGACGTATTGATAATATGGAAGATGGTCCGTTTGGAGAAGTCCCAGCTTGATAGCTATCTCCTGATGAATAATTTTTCCCACTGCGTCATGCCGTTCCTTGTATTCAGTTGCAGCAAATGCCTGGCAGCCCCCTGTAATATGTTGGATGGTTTCTTGGGCTTGACATCCATATCGGCATCTGTCGTTTTGATCCTGAGGGTATTTGGTGATATATTTCAGGTAATTTCTGGTTGGTATAACCTGATCCTGAATGGCCAGTAATGAACCCTCCGTTTCAGGGAACATCTTTCCTGATGTCAACCAATAGTTCGACGCTGTATTGTCGACATAGTCTTGGTTGACATCAAGCGCGGCTCCTCCTTAGGGTCAATTGGTCAATGACCCCCCTAAAATAATCTCATAAAAATACCAATTTTATTAAAAATATCTTTTATCTAAAACTTCACTCTGAAATATAAAATTCTCTCTCAGCAGTCTGCATTGGCAAAACAAATATAATAGATATAATAACGTCGCGCCTCGCGCTATACACAAGCCCGTGGCTGGGCCGTATTTTAAATTGTCTATATACAGTTCTTATGGCTTATGGACAAATGCATGTAAAATAGAAAAGAGACGGCAGATAGCAATTTCGTGGGCGAGAGTGGGAGTGACCTTTCCGTCGTATACCTCTAGTAGAGTCGACGGCCTCACGTTTAGTTAGTTACCGTCTGCTGACCGCACTTCACGGCAGGTCTATATCGATCGCGGCGTATTTGCGTAATTTATTTTGTTTTGTTGGATTTTTTTGTGATTGTAACAAAAACAAGATGAGTGTTGTTGACGAAATAATTGCCTTAAAATCTGCTGGAACACTAAATTATGAACGGCGGCTTGAGAAAAAAGAAAGTGGTCGACCAAAACCAAACATGAATTTAAAACAAACAACAAAGGATAGGGGTAAGGACATTCAAAGATATTTTAAAGAATCAATGTACAATTTGTGTGATTGGATTTGTGGCTGCAGTGTGAGAAATGCATTTTTTTGCTATCCGTGTTTACTGTTTTCGAATGACGCTGTATGGGCGAAAAATGGAGTAACTGACATTAAGCATTTAAAAGTGAAAATTACAAAACATGCCTCTTCAACTACTCATATAAATTCATCAATGAGTTACGCAAGTTTAGGACGTGTTAACATAAGACAGCAACTTGATAGTGTATATCGTAAATCTGTGCATGACTTTAATGAATTGGTATCTAAAAATAGGTATATTTTAAACAAACTAATCGACTGTGTAAAATTTTGTGGAGTTTTCGAAATTGCATTGCGCGGTCATGACGAAAGTGACAGCTCCAATAATCGTGGAATTTTTCTGGGCCTTATCGATTTTGTTTCTGAACTGGATTTAATGTTTAAAGAACACATTGAAAAAAGTACAGTATTTAAAGGAACATCGAAAACAATTCAGAACGATATTTTAGAATCAATGTTAGCCATTGTGCATACTCATATCATGAAGGAGATTGGCCAGACAAATTTTGTGGCCATTCAAGTAGATGAGACCACAGACAGCTCCAATAAAACGCAGATGATTATCATATTGCGATATGTATTAACTGGTATTGTACATGAAAGATTTTGGAAATTTGTTAACCCCCTAGGTACTACAGCACAACATTTAACTAATGTAATATTGGAAGAACTTCAATTATTAAAAATTAATGAAGCACCTGAAAAATTGATTGCCCAAAGTTACGATGGTGCATCAGTCATGAGCGGTAAACTGGGAGGAGTACAAACAAAAATTAAAGAAATATACCCAAATGCACACTTCATTCACTGCTATGCCCATCAATTTAATCTTATCCTCCAAAAAGCGGCGAGTCAACACAAACCGATAAAAATATTTTTTGCAAATTTACACGGATTTTCGTCCTTTTTCGGCCGATCTCCAAAACGTACGATGGTTCTGGATAGAGTGGTTAAAGTAAGGCTACCTAAAGCTGCGCCTACTCGATGGGCTTTCAATACAAAATGTGTTGAAATTGTATACACTTATAAAGATGATTTAAAATCTTGCTTAGAGGAAATTATTGATGAGGAGCAAGATGGTAACAATATAAATCAAGCAACTGGTTTAAAAAGACATTTGGAAGATGAGCATTTTTTATTTTGGTTAAATTTTTTCCATAAAATAATGCCCCATGTTGATATATTGTTTAAACAATTGCAAATGCGAGACATTGATGTTATATCTGTCAAAAATTGTATCCTGTCTTTTAACAACAATATCCAAATAATTAGAAATACTATTTTGGAATCAGAAGTACCAAGCACATCAACAGCAAAAAAAAGAAAAACTACTGCAGAGGATCCAAAGCGACGAACTGCACTTGAAATTTGTGATATTATTATATCTGAAATAAATCACAGGTTTAGTTTCAATGATCATCTCATGATTTCACAGTTATTCTACATAGAGAAATTTGAAGCATACACTACCAACTTTCCGCAAAATATTTTAAAAATGGTGACGGCTAATTATCCCACAGTGAATATTTCCAAACTAAAATCGGAACTTGAAGTCTTATATTGTCGTGAGGATTTTCGCAATAGTGCTGGTGCAGTAGCCATACTTCAGCTTTTTATTAACATGAATTTGTCTGAAACATTTTCTGAAGCAGTGAAGTTATTAAATATTTTGTGCACACTCCCTATGACAACCGTGGAAAGTGAGAGATGTTTTTCTACTTTAAAAAGAGTAAAAACATTCCTGCGTAATACGATGGGACAACCTAGACTTAGTGCCTTGTCTATGCTGAGCATCGAGAAAACGCTTGTCAAGAGCATTCCAAATTTCAATGAGAAGGTCATAGACTATTTTGCAGAACTAAAGGATAGAAGAATTGACTTAAAATATAAAAATATTTAAAGTAAGTTTCGTTTTAATAAATTTACAATTTATTATACTATAAATATTCCTATCTATATATCAGTCAATAACCTGTTCATACCATTTTTCCTATATTTTTTAAAAGATTTACTCTAAAAAAAGACAAATTTAATTTTCGGAAAACTAGGGTAAATAGTATTGAGTTTTATCTAAGTCTGTATTTTTTATCTAAAATATAAATGCTAAAAGATCTTTTAAATACTTTAAAAAATCAACAGTTTGAAGTTTTCAAACCAAAATGACCCCCCTGAAGATTGACCCACGAGCCGCCGCTGGTTGACATCATTAGGATGTCGCCCGTGCAGAGGTTTAACCATCCAGGTGCTCATTTTTTCGTCTTTAGTGAGGTTGTTTATGCGCATTTCTGGTTCCCTCAGTTTGATCGGTGTTTTGTCATCTACTGCGCAGATAGCGCGATGTAGAGTAGATGTCTCAGCTTGCATCTGAAAATAAGTTCTTAAATTAGTAATTTGTTTATCTAATTGCTCATCTATATCCATAACTCCTCTTCCTCCTAGATTCCGTGGTAATGTCGTTCTTTCTACTGCATTTTAGGATGGTGTTTTTGTGCCTTTGTGAGATGTGTTCTTACTTTTCGCTGAAGATTCTCTATGTCCGTTTTTGTCCACTTAACAATGCCAAACGAATAGCTAAGCGCGGAACATGCGTAGGTGTTTAGTGCCTTAAACAAATTTCTACCGTTAAGGTGTGAACGAAGCAGCTGTTTTACCCTTCGTATAAACTCCACAGTTATCTCAGTTTTCATTTGCTTATGGTCAATTTTCCGCGCTTGCTTTACTCCAAGATATTTATACATATTGTTTTCACCCATGGCCTCGATGTTCTGGCCATTTTGCATATCGGATCCTCCGGGCTGTACTTTTCATCTGACTATATTTAAAACACGGCACTTGTCTTAGTCCGAAGTGCATACTAATGTCATTTGAAAAGGATTCTACAGTTCTTAGCATCTCATCTAGTTGGTTTCGAGTGGAAGCCATTAATTTCAAATCATCCATATACAACACATGATTAAGCTTCGCCACCACATTGTTATTTTTGATGCTAAAACCTGCGTCAGTGGAGGATTATTATTATTATTAGTATCTGACAATTAGTACAATAATTGTTAGTAACCCACTCACACAATACGGCATGTATACACAACTAACGATTAGTTGCCAAGTACACAAGTCGTTTGAGTCCGGCTTTATAGATGGTAGTTAGTTTTTAGTACATTGAAGGCAAATTAAGTCAAATCAGGATATGATATAATTCCTTAAATTGTTAACATCCTCAAATAACAAAAAATACATTGTTTGTTTAGTGAATCATCCCTTGATGATTCAGACTTCTATCAATAAGTCTTAAATGTTTGTATATCCTGTTATATATTATTTCCTAATTTTTTAGCACCAACGTAATTACTAGAGAATAGGTCTCTTGCAACAGGCCTTTCAAAGGCCGGTTGGAACCTCTCAAATTCTATTCGTTTGTCTTGTATATTCGAAACATTTTTGGGATATAAATAAAGATTTCAATAACACTGTAGAGTTATAGTTTTATATTCATAAAATATAGATTTTTATAATTGTAAATAATATGTCAATAAGACTTAACATAAATCGTTCACATAAGTATATAAAATTAGCTGCAAATCGTAAAGTTCACAAAAAGATCTCCACTAAGACGAAGATAGCAAGGTAGTTTCTTTTCCTGTTTTCTTAATAACTTCTAAAATGTCATTTGCAGGTAGAGACGATTTTACGGTCACCTTTTGAGTCTCCAAGTTAATAGTAAAGTCTTCGACTCCTTTGTCCTTTAATTTATTTAAAACTCTTTCTACTGCACCAGAACAGCCATCACAGGTCATTTTTACATTAAATTCGTGAACTTTAGACATGATTACTGGAGAATTTTACCTAAAAAATAGTTATGTAGATAAGTAATGGATTCAACCGTTACTTGATGAAGTTTGTTTTATCTAACAATAAAACACTGAAAACTTTTTTTCTCAAATCTTCCACAAAATTTATTACAGTAAAAGCTCTTTATTCGCGCTTTAAAAAAATGCGATCCAATTCCTATATTTGCGGCCTAAGATTTCTTTATTTGCGAATTGAATAGATGCATCAGTATCAGTACATACATATACCAACATAAAAAGCATTGGCTATCCTTTGTCAACACGTCATGAAGTAGACTAATAAAAAAATAAAGTTGACATTATTACAACTATGACTAGATTGGAGTAGGCTCTGCTTCAACCTATGGACCAAGGAATATTCCAGTTAATAATCCTATTACATTATACAAACCTTCAAAGTGATAATGAATAATATGGAATATAATCCTGAAATGAATGTTATGAAATGCTGGAAAAAATTTGACATAGCAAAATGCATAGTAAACAAAAGAATCATTACAATAACTAGAGTCATACATTTTGAAATCATGCTGGAAAAAACTGTGGCCTGTTCTGACTGCGGGAAATAAAGAAGAACCTCTGTAAGTTCAAACTTGATCTAAAAACTTGGCCGAATTTGCAAGTGGAATAGGACAAGATGGATTTGAAGAAATAAAATCATGTGATATTCAGGAGTGGCTTGAATCGCAAGATGGAGGAAATGTTAAACTCACAACCCCTTGAACAAGAGATTTCAACAAGCTCTGGAAATGTGACTTTAATTTGAAAAATCTTAGTGAAGGTTCTTCTTCTTCTTCTTCTTCTTCGCGCGACTAGGATTACTCCTGTTTGTCTGCCTCTTATTCTGTTTCAGTTGTTGTTGGCGGCCTTCCAACGGGTCTTCTGCTATACGGCTTGTTGTTTTTACAGATGTTCGCTAATCTATCTGGTTCCATTCGATTTACATGTTCGTTCCAGTTTTTCTTTCTTGTTTTTATCCACCTGTTAATATTTTGAATTTTGCAACGTTCTCGTATACTTCTGTTGCTTTGTCTGTCTCTTAATGATATGCCCGCTATTGATCTTAATACTTTCATTTCGATATTGTTGATTTGTTGTTTCGTCTTTCTTGTATCGGTCCTTGTCTCCGCTGCATATGTTAGGATAGGTCTTACTGTTGTCTTGTATACTTTTATTTTGCTTTCAGTGGTCAGATATTTGTTTCTCCATATGGTTTCTCGGAGGAAACCACTTACTCTTGCCGCTTTTGTCGCTTGTGTTGTGGTCTCTGTTCTTATATTCCTGTCACTAGTGATCTCTACTCCTAGGTAATTGAATTTCATTACTTGTTCTACAATTTTGCCGTCTATTTATCTACGCGGCTCTTTACTTATCACTATACATTTAGTTTTTTCTACCGATATTCTCATATTAAATTTATTTGCTGTGATATTGAAAGTGTGGAGCTGCCTTTGTAGGTCATCCTCGTTATCAGCAATTAGTACTGCATCATCGGCATAGCATAGTATCGTGATTTTATGCGCTCCCATGTGGTATCCATGTCGTTTTCTGACTTCGTGAATTACTTGATTCATCATCATATTGAATAACAATGGGCTGAGCGAGTCTCCTTGGCGGATTCCTCCTTTTAGTTCTATGCGTTCTGTTTCTCCTGTTGACATTATAACTCTGGTCTTGTTGTTCTTGTTAATTTCCTTAATTAGCCTTATTATCTGGTGGTCTATTTGTTCAGCTTGTAATAAATTTAAGATATCATTTCGCCTCACCCTGTCAAAAGCACTTTTTAAATCTACAAAGCACATGTATGCTGGTTTTCCATATTCAATAGACTTTTCTACTATTTGCCTGATAATAAAAATTGCATCTATTGTGCTGCGGTTCTTCCGGAAGCCTTGCTGTTCATCTGCCATATTCGCTTTTTCCTCGATTTTATCTTTTATGACTGCCGTCAACAATTTTAATGTGCTGTTCATCAGACTAATGCCTCTATAATTTTCAGGATTTTTCGAGTCTACCTTTTTGAGTATCGGTAGCAGGAGACTTTCCTTCCATTCCGCTGGTACTACTCCGATATTTATTATATCGACAAATAATTTTAGGAGCCATTTGAGTAGTGTTCTTCCTCCATATTTTAGCAGTTCATTATTTATCTTATCAGGACCAGGTGCTTTTCTATTTTTTAATGTTTTTATTCGTTCTTGTAGCTCTTCTTCTGATATTAGTACTCTATCGTGAGTTTCATTAATGTTTATTTCTCTGTTCTCTTCTTCTCCTTCTCCATATAATTTCGCGAAATGCTCAGTCCATTGTGTCTCCGTAATGTTATCTATCCGTATAAATTCATTTATTTCTGTTTTTGTCTCCTAGTGAAGGTTTAAGAATGGCAAATGAGCTTTGTGATTTCTTAACAAAAATTTATCCACCTATGGAGCAAAGTCTTACGAGGCAAATTCGCAAAATTAAATTCCGACAGAGGGCGCTCAAAATTTCAAAGATGGACGATAACTCTAGGAAAACAATTCATTTTGTCATTTGACCTCACAGTTCTAAAACGTTAAATTAAAATCATTTACACGAGTGTTTTGCCAAAGTAACCACTAAGTTTTGCCACTAACGCCCGGTTTCATAATCAGTTAAAGTGGACTTTAAGTTTTAAGTTGGTACCCTTGTCAATGCAATTCATATGGGTAAATGTCAACGTTAAAGTGAACTTTAGTTAACGTTCACTTTAAGTTGATTATGAAACCGGGCGTAAGACATCTTATAGGTTAAAGACGACTCAAAATTATGTTTCATCTGTATGCATTCATTAAAATTTGATGCTAACTACTGATTTGTTTTCACCTTTTTTTCATAAAAAAATCTGCCCCCCGATAATCACACAGCGTTTTAAAAAATATTAATCTATCTTAGAATTTCTAATTTTGTTTTTAATTTAGTTAATAGGTACACTACAATTTATTTTACACCGACAGATAACAATTTTTAATTAAATAAAAACTGAAAACTAAGTAGGTGAATTATTTATCTTATAATAATTGTGTTCTGGAAATTATGAGGTGGTCGGAATATTTTGCATAACAATATACATTCTATGTACAGAATATACACTACATTTTATTTATTTATTTAATTTTACAGTCGCTTAAACAATAAAAAATACTACGATTAATACAAGGGTTAAATTAATAAAATGTGTGATTTGGCATTGGTTAGTTTACGTCATTACGTAGAGTATAATAGGAACGAATACTGAGGAACACTGCAATAGTTTTTTTAAGTCGAAATCATTGTTAATTACAACAAACTGACCGCAAATATGTACACAAATTAATGACAAAGTCAATGTTTTCCTAGAGTTGATGCTATTCAAATTCGCCACCAGGCGTCGCCCACTTTGCGGTTCCTCGTCAATTGCTAATGCAATTTGTCTGAACTGAATTCAATGATTTTTAAAAACTGTCAAGAAAGAGAAATTTAGTAGGTAAATTCTTTAAAAACCTGAAGATAATATATATAATTAATCAATATGTGTGGTCTTCAACTAAACGGATTTTTTATGTATTTGCTTTTTTTTTGTCATGTAGGAACGTATCCCCTATAACCCCATATAAATTACTATTCCATATTCACGGTTTCTGTATTTGCAGTATATTTACGGAACATATACCCCGCGAATACAGAGCTTTACACTTTAATAGTCTTTAGCTTAATAAGTTGTGGAGAGGAAAGGAAGCTGTTTGTCTTAAGTTGGTCATTCAGGATTATATATGTATTTTTTAATTTATTAATTTCCATGGATTCTAATAAGGATCTAGCTCAGGGCTGCTTTATCCATTAGGCAATATAGGCAGTTGCCTAGGGCGGCAAAAATACTGTACAAAAAAATATTTGTATATAAAAATTAAAATCGAATAACAAGTATGTATGTTCATCCATCAATGAAATAGAAGTGGGCATTCATTTCTAAATAGAATAAAACAAATTGCATTCATAACAAATATAAAACACACATAGCATTCTGTTATCTTAACACTATTCATTCAAAAAGGACAGAAGTCATAAATTTAGTGATTATTGGGCCGCCGGCAGCTTGGCAAAGGCGGTGGGCTATTGAACACTTCAATATTGCACATTTTGCAGAAACTAAAGATTTGACTTGTCTACAGTAGAACATCGAGTTAGAGTTGGAATTTTCAAACTGTATTATTACAAGTAGATAAGGCTCGTGTCGTCGCGTCGCACAGATATACTCCAGGGAAATAAGCAAGAAATAGACCATGTCCGGGACACTGAAATATCGAGGTAGCTGACTACTTTTTTAGTTATTGTTTACTGTTGACCTATAGGATGAAAACGTACATGTTTCCTGCCTAGAGTTCGCGTCCATTTTTTAATTATTACCAATTTAGTGCAATCAACACGATTTTTTCCATTTTTTGCACTCAATTAAAAGCTAAATAATTGACATAAAATTACAAAATTTATTTTTTTAGAACATTGAAAAACCTTCAAAATGACGATTTTTGAAAGTCAAAAAGTTAATTTGTCGCTTCGTAAACTGCAAAATAACAAAAATTGTTATTTATTAATAACTTTTACTAAAACTAACTTTGACTGTAGTGTTTCACTCAAAGTTGGGTATTGGGGTACATAACAAACCCTCAAAATTTGAGACCGATCCATTAATTAGTTTAAAAGTTATTCTATTTGTTTATCCCAGAGGCCTTTGTTTTGCAATAACAAATGACAGCAAATAATGAAGATAGGACAATTCTGCATATGCCAAATGAAAGTAGAAAAGTGATACTATCAAAATGTATTAAGAAAAGATAAAAAATTATCTAATATAGTAAAAAATCCTAGTTTATAAACATTTAGAATAACTTTAAAAACATTGTCCGTAGAAAACATCTTTTTACATATTCAAAAAGGTGATATTTTCCTCGAATTTTTAAAAATGTAGTTCAAATGGTGACTAGTCATGGTAAATGAAGGGGGAGCTTCTGCGTTGATTGCACTAAATTGTTAATAATTCAAAAACGGACGCGACCTCTAGGCAGGAAACATGTAGGTTTTCATCCTATAGGTCAACAATAATTAAAAAAGTTGTCAGCTACCTGGCGGGAGCCGACAAATGCATGAGTTCAAAAACTAAAAAAGCAACTTAAAACTACTACCATTTTCTATATCTTGGGATCTACTCAATGGATTTTGATATTTCTTCTTTTAATTTGTATGTACTTTTGTGTACAATACAAATATGCAATTTGTCTAGACATTTATTAATTAATAAACAGTCTAATTTTTTTAAACAATTTTTGAAAAAATATTTTTTTCTCAAAAATCCATTTTTTGTAATGATATTATCATTATTAATCATAGAAAAAGTTAAGGTATACTTTAATAAATAAATTATGTTCAATAAATTATCATTTAATAAAAATAATTTATTTATTAAAATATACTTTAACTTTTTCTATGTACAATTAGCGTCTCTTTGCAAAGACAATGACATCGACTTTGCAAAGTAACAAGACACTTACTCAACATACACACTACACATGACACTAATACTCATGTTGTGACTGGCTGAATGACATAAAGTCCATGCCATTAAAAAAAAACTTTTTCTATGATCGTTAATGATATATGATTAAAAAAAATAGATATTTGGAAAAAAAAATATTTTTTCAAGGAATGTTTAAACAAATTAGACCCTTTATTAATTAATACATTTATAATAAAATTGCATATTTGTAATGTATGTAGAAATTACATACACATTTTAAAAAGATTACATACAAATTAAATTGTTAATAATTAAAAAAACGGACGTGAACTCTAGACAGGACACGGGTAGGTTTTCTTCCTATAGGTCTACAATAACTAAAAAAGTAGTCAGCTACCTGAATATTTCAGTTATTATGAAAATGCTGTAACAGTGTGAAGCAGCTTCAGTGAAATAACAGTTAAAAAATAACGGCTACTGCTATTGCAACACATCCCATCAGATATCACATTTTATTAATTTTATAGGATGTATGTTAAAAAATATAAATTTAGCTCAGGAAAAAGTACCTTTATATTTCACAACATCGAAAATTGTTATTGAAAAGTTATTTGGAATTAAAAACTATGCTTCAATATGCAATTGCCCAGGGGGTACGATGGCCTCGTTTATTCAGATGGACTTACCCAAGTTTTTTACTTACTTACTATAATAGTAATATGGTCAAAAAAATGCATGGCGCCTTTTTATAATAGTAATATGACATGTAACATTACACCTGATGTAAAATAAAGAATATTTTTAAGACATTTCCAAACATTATTTGAAGAACCTAACGTTCTTATTTAAATAAAAAATTCTGCTTGCATTTTTTTCAGCAAAAATGGTACATGTTTGAAGGGCGGCTACTAGAGAATTGCCTAGGGCGTCAATTGACCTAAACGCGGCCCTGATCTAGCTTAAGGTCTTTATTTTGAATATGGAGAATTTGAGGTATTTCTATTATTGAAAGCCCTTTTGTGTTAAAGACTATAAAGAGTAGACGCATATGGTAAAAACATCACTTAAGAAATGCACTCTGTGGAAGCAGATGTAGTGAAATTAATTTGTAATAAATGTTGTGGAAGTATTGAAAAGAAAGTTTTCAGTGTTTTATTGTTAGGGCGAAGTAGATGTTTTTAAGCAAATAATTTTTTTCTGTGTACTTACGTGGTATTTGTAGCTATTTATGATTCATATACAAATAATTATCCAAGAATTTAAAAAATGTTGATGTCACCAATTTATTTTGACAGATAGATTGTTGATATCGGTTGACGATGAAGGCATAGAGGTATATATTAACATAGAGGGAGCCTACCTTCCGCGCCTCCTGACGACAAGATCTCAGGGACTGGTTTGCTGCATCTCCTTCTAACACATTGTATCGAGAATCTATAATGACATTCAGTGTGAATATAGGCACGGAAGAGGAGGACAACTGTAGCAGCTTTACTATGCGTAAGAGTGAAACAGCACTAATCCAAATAAAAAAGATGGTGTCGTCACTTCGCTCTGAATGACACTCTCTCTATGCTAATATTTAACTCTATGGATGAAGGAAGTCACACGTCAACGTCACACCTAACCATAAAAAACACAGCCACCTTTACTTAACAAGTTGAAATTTGGCAACATCTAATGGTAGACCGGTTAACGCTTGATTTCATAATAGTTAAAGTGGACTTTAAATTTTAAGTTGATACCTTTATCAATGGAATTTTCACATTAAAGTGAACTTTAGTTAATGTTCACTTTCACTTTAAGTTGATTATGAAACCGGGCGCACCGGGCGGCGTATTTAAGTTTCCGTGTTCACTTCAAGACAGGGTAGTTTTGAAATAGGCACGGGAACGGCGGCTCATATTTGCTTTCAAGCACGTGTGCATTTCAAGACGTTTATTTGAAATGCGCACTGGTTTGTAAACTTAGAGCTTAGATTTGTCACAAATACGTGTTAAATTGTGACGGTTTCTTATAATATGTGAACTGTTTATCACAAATAGTTCCTATCTGCAGAATAACAAATCATCATTCGTTGGATCTGGGAAAACAAATCATTTTTGTTACCAAGTTTCCTTTTTTTTTCTTTATAAATATTAAAAAAACTCAAAGTATGTAGTACCAAAATATCCTGTCCTAAAGTAAACTATTAGGATACGTATACATTTTTTCGTAATGCACAATAATACTTTAAGGCCGCGTCTCACCATCAAATAATTTGATCAAACAGTTTGAGCAAACTTGACGTACTTGAGAAAGTACGTCAAAGTGACGTCACAGTTGCAGTTTATTTGAAATTCTAAAAATCTGTGCTCTCACTATATCAGTCTAGTTTGATCAAGTTTTTTGTATTGAGTTGTCTAACTTGTTTGTACTTTATTTAAAATTAAAATTTTTCATTATTATCCACAATGAACACTCAGGATGTGACGTCACTAACTGTCACTTTCAGTTTGCTCAAACCAGTTTGATCAAATTATTTGATGGTGGGACGCGGTCTTTAGTGTTGTATTTTTTAGTTACTAAAATATAGAAAATTTTAGTTTTCTATATTTTAGTTTCAGATGAACAATTATTATGGTAGGGGAGCAAAGTATGCTAAATGTGCAGTCACTCGAGCGCTTTGGGGACCTATTGGGTTGTGAAGAGTAGGTCCTAAAACCAAAAAATGTTAAGTAACGTTTTCCATTTTAGTGGGCGCTTGCCATTTTTTAATTTAATTTTCCATTACCAACAATCGTTTTTTCCGATTATAACGCCATCTATGCATAATTCGAAAAAATGTTTCGAATAAAAGTTACTTATTTTTTCGTAAGGAATCCAAATCTGTTATAAAAATGGAGGCTCCTATTTCAGATTTTAAAGTAACCCCCCACCCCACCTCCGTGTTGGGTCGTATTTAGTGCCATTCTATCAGTTCTCATTTTTTGTTGGTAAACAATATTCACCATATTATTCACAGGGAAACTGAAACATTTTACAATATTTTATGCTACAAATTATATGTTATGAGTAAAAACTATTGTGAACATTTAAAACAGATTGTTTTTTGCAGTAAAGGAGAGACAACTGGAGCAGATTATGAATATTTGCAAAGGGATGGTTTGTGCTTAGCAACATATTCAGTAAAATTTATTTATTATCATCTTTGTTCAACATTTGAATTTATTATTAATAATCCCAATCTTGAAAAATTATGTTTGTAGCACAATTATTATCATCTTCGGTACCTAATGAAAAGTTCACAATTAACATGAAAGATTTCATGTGTAAATTTTGAATTTGAGTGTGAATGTGGGGAAAATGCCTTCAACAGTTTATTCTGCTGTTGTAAAAATTATGTGTAATATTGTTTTAAATAATTATACAAAAAACAAAAATACCAGCCATCAAAGTAATGAATCTTCAAAAAAGTATTATAAAAAGAAAAATAATGATAAAAATAATGATGTATAAAATAAAGTATTTTACACATATTCTTGTCAGTGGTTTTTTTGTATAATAAACGTTACTTACAAGGAATTACGTTTAATTTTATTTTGTACAAACTTCTGATTAATAACATTTTCCTGTAAAAAAATACTATAGATTTTACCAGAATTTATATATACTTTAAAATTGTGATTTAGAAGGCTGTATTCCGAGAGTCGGACTACAGACGTCATCAATTGCGACGTTGCCTTCTTCACTTCATGGCTTGTTAATAAAAAACGATATTTATTGTTCTATGACAAGACATGTTTTATGTCACTCTTTGATTTCTATCTTCACACCGGTAACTTTAAAAATTTTCTTTTTGTTGGTTAGGTTCTTTGAGCCTATGTAGTTTCAATTTATTTATTAATTTATTTTTGTCTACTAAGAATCAATATAGGTATTATGGATCAAGATCTCGTTAGATATAATCTTGAGGCAGATACTGCTGTAAGTAATTTAGTTTAGTTATGCTTTCTTTTGTAAATTAATTGAGCATTTTGTTGCAGCTGGAACAAATTAATTTGATGAAAGAAAGTTTAAAAGGCATCAAAAGTAGTATCGACGGAGTGTCTCTTCAACCTACTACCAGTGACGGGCAGTTGAACAAACTTATTACTGAAAATATTAAGCTTAAACATCGTTTGTCAATTTTAAACAGGGTAAGTGGTCAACTTATTTAGTAATGGAACATCTAAACAATAAGTTGCATCATATATCTAATATCCACTCTCCACCTTTAACACTAGAAAGTCTGGCTTAGCATACGTACCTATAAAGCCCGAAGGGATCATTTTGGCCCCACGTTCTTTAATCAATTAAAATTCAGTTTAAAAAAATTAAATCTACTGTAGACGATAAAATCTGATTTTATTTTTTACTTTCATTGACTGGTCATCGTCCCATTAAAGTAATCTTTTCTTCAGCAATGGATGCTCTTCATGTTATTAAAAACAAACAAACAGTTAGTCACGAAAAAAGATATATTTTATTTTAGATCAAACCACTAACCAAAGAAAGCTGTTAAATAGTCTTAGGTCCGAGCTTTCAGAGAGACAAAACGCTGGAGAAGTTAATCTCACAATTAACCCGGCACCTGCCACGTGGCTTTGCAAGGCGCCAACTGCCACGTGGGGTGCTCACAGCACCCCTTAAAAATTTTCTGTGATCTACTTGTTTAAAAAACAAAATGTGTTGAGTAACACAAGAATATAAAAAAACATGTTTTATTGACTTATTAGCCACTAATATGTTATAAAAGTTAAAAAATAAAATGAAAAAGTTGTCATAAGCAAATTAGCAAGTACCAAGCCATAATAAATGAAGTCAAGTAAAATATCTAAAAAAAATTAAGATTTAGTGAGTATATAGTTTATATTAATAATTTAAATAATTTATTTCAATAAAACATGTAAATTTGACCTGTTTATCAAAAATACAAAAAAAAATTAAAACTTAAAGTGCCAGATGATGACACCCTAATTCGATTTTAGAGCTATAAGTTCAGAATGACACTAAATAACCACTTCAGACACTAACACATCTATGCTATATAATATTATAGAAAGCTACTATGACACACAGCTCCGTTACCAAACTTGAAATACCAAATATTTGATAAAAAAGGGGTTATGGGGTGCTGGTAGCACCCCATGTGGCAGGTGCCGGGTTAAGTATTTTAATAACATACCTAAAATCATTCAAAAAAACCTTTAAGCTCTACTGACTTGGGCAAGTTTACAGTCTATTACCAAAATGCCCGGGGTCTCATAACAAAACTTACTGAATTAAGCCTCAATGTTTTAATTGTACCTATGATATTATCATTCTAACAGAAATTTGGCTCAATAGTGACATTGCTGATGCTGAAATTGGTCTTGTCAATTACAATATCTATAGACAGGATCGTACACCTGCCTCTAGTTCATATCTTAGAGGGGGTGGAATATTACGAATCCAATCTGATCCTTCTATTGAACAGCTGTTTGTACGGTTCCATGGCAAACTTATTCTGGGAGCTCTATACATTCCACCTCAATCTCCAGCCTACACCTATCAAGTTCATGCTGACCAACTGATGCTTCTAAATGAACAATTTTCATCCCTGAAATTTCACTTATTTGGTGACTATATAATGTCCCCTCAGCTAGGTGGAGAATTGAAGATTATTGCTCTTCTGCAACCTCACAATCTTCATCACCGCTAGCTGTAGTTGATGCCATTGAGGTTGTTTCAAATCTGTGTGCTTATCATAATCTTTTTCAATGTAATTTTATATTTAATAGCAGGGGTGTTATTCTGGATCTTATCCTGGCCCCATCATCCTCCTCTGTTAACATCATTGCAGCTTAATGTTTTTGATAGGTCAATTTCTGGTAACGAATATTATTATGATTTCTGTAATGCAAACTTTCCAGCAATTCACCAATGTCTAGAATTTATAGAATGGGATAACCTGTTTCGTGGTAGTGATTTTTCCGACATGATTGCTACGTTTTATGACATTATTTACTCTCTTATTGAACATTTCACTCCAGTTAAATATTTTAGTACTAAGAAATTTCCTTGTTGGTATTCTTCTGAGCTTAAGGTGGTATGACACAATGTTAAAATTTATATAGTTTTTAGGTACAGTTAACGTCACTATTTCAAAACCAATCTTCAACTTAAGGGTATATACGTGAACTGTAGAGTTTCTATTTTAATAGTATCTAGTTAAAATTTCCAAAGAAAGCAGTAAATTTTTTATAACTGTACTTAAAATAATCCATGTCAAAACTTACTTGGTAACCTGCCCTAAGAATTGGTTTTGTGTAATAATTTTTGAACTTGGGTACAAAATAACTACCACAAAGGATTAACTATACAAAAACCTTTATTTTAAGCAAAATTTCATTGCCCATACTGCCATAATTTTTAAATTAACTGTACCTAAAACTAAAAATTATAGTAAAAATCGGCAAACTAGGGATTTTTTTGATATTACTGTAACAAGTTGGCATTTTGTTAGTGATAAATTAGTTCGACTATCACTTAATAGATGAGAAAATGAGTTCACCTGTCATTTAGTAGATGGCGGCAGTGATGTATTAAATGTCGACAGATGCGCGTTTGCCGGATTTTAAAAAAGCCTGCAAATCATTGAAAACGAGTTTTGTAACCATGGAAATACGAATCACATGGTTTGTTTAGAAGAGTGGCCCCTTCCCCTCCCAGTAAATATTTTGAGCCTTGTTTGACTTTCAATTATAATTGTGTAATCATTTTTTTATCCAAATCTTTATCTTTATTATGAAATAACTTAAAAAGTAAGAAGTACTTTACCGAAAAAAATCTTAGCAAAAACATAGCTTATAAAAAAATGAAACTAAACGGTGTATAGGTATATGAAGTGTGTAGACCCAGTAGAAGCAGAGTTGTAGCTAATGAAAAATAGTTGTTATTCGTCAAATTTCAAATCGAATATTTCATCGTGAAATAACAAAAAAATTCAGCATTTTTCGTGTAAATCTAATACAATGTTTTTAAAAATTCATTTTTATTTTTTATAAAAGTAACTATCATAAAAGTAAGTAAGTTACGCTAAAAATAAAGTTGGTGTCTTTTTTTGTTAAAAAAAACAACGCAAAAATCAAAGGGACCAACATTATTTTGAGCGTAGCTTACTTACTTTTGATGTTAAAAATTTATTTAAAAAAACAAAACTAAAGCTTTTTTTATTAAACACTTTAAAAAGTTATAATAAGTTTTTACTTATTCTTATAATTTTTAATAATATTCGATTTGGAATTTAACGAAAAAGAACCTACTTTTCATTAGCTGCAACTGTGCTTCTACTGGGTCTACAGACTTGAATACACCGTTTGTTTCACTTTTTTATAAGCTACATTTTTGGAAAGCTTTATTTTTTTATATCAATCAAGATATATATGTCTGTTTTATTGACTATAATAAAGCTTTCGATAAAGTACGACATGAACAATTAATAAATGTCCTGAAATTAAAGAAGATAGACTACAAAGACCTCAGGATCATATCTAATAATTTATATAATAAGCAGCGAGCAAAAGTACGTGTTAACGAACAGTTGTCAAAGGAAAATGAAATTAGACGTGGGATGACGTGAGACAGGGATGCGTATTGTCGCCTGTTTTCAATGCCTACTCGGAAGAGATCCTAAAACAAGCTCTTGAGGGTAAAACAGCTGGAATAAAGGTGAACGGAGTTCCCGAGATTTACGAATTATCATCAATCTGTATTGGAATCAAAAGGCCAATATAAAGATAGAAGAACAGGAGTCCGAGAATATTGATATAAAGAGAGGAGTAAGACAGGGTTGTGTTCTGTCGCCGCTACTGTTTAACCTGTACAGTGAAGCCATATTTCAGGAAGCGATAGCGGAGCTAAGTGATGGAATCTCTATAAACGGAACAATAGTAAATAACATAAGATTCGCTGATGACACCGTTATAATGGCAGACACCCTGGAATCACTACAAGAATTGCTAAATAGAATTAACGATTATTGCATTCGATACGGACTAAAAATAAACAAGAAAAAAACTAAATTTATGATTGTCTCAAAAACAGAACATGGAAATGAAAGGTTAATGATAGAGCAAATCCAAATAGAAAAAGTTAAGACATACAAATATCTGGGAACCTGGGTTGATGACAAAAATGACCAAAGCAAAGAAATTAAAGTCCGAATTGAAACTGCAAGGCAAGCATTTATAAAAATGAAGACACTGCTTACAAACAAAGACCTTCAGTTGCCTCTCAGATTGAGGGCTCTAAGATGCTACATATTTTCTATATTGCTATACGGAATGGAAGCTTGGACATTGAAGAGACAACACATAAGAAGAATAGAAGCGTTCGAAATGTGGTGTTACAGAAGAATAATTGAAAATTCAGTGGGTTCAAAGGATTACCAATGTTGAAGTGCTACGACGTTTAAATAAGGAGTTAGAAATTATGAAAAGTATAAAAACTAGAATATTTGGGTCACATTACCAGAGGAGAAAAATATGAGTTGCTGAGAATTATTATGCAAGGAAGGATCCAAGGAAGAAGAGGCATAGGAAGAAGACGCATCTCCTGGCTGAGGAACCTTAGAGAATGGTTTAACTGTAGTTCATTACAACTATTCAGAGCAGCAGCCAACAAAGTGACCATAGCCATTATGATATCCAACCTCCGATAGGAGAGGGAACTTTAAGAAGAAGAAGAAGGAGTTCCCATTAACAACATTAAATATGCGGATGACACTGTCGTCTTAGCCGAAAATATTGAAGATCTTCAGAGACTGGTTAACAGAATAGCGACATATTGAAAAGAATACGGTCTAACAATGAACATCAAGAAGACAAAATTTATAAGAATATCTAAAACTCAAAGAAATAACGAGAATCTCCTCATAAACGGAACCAACATCGAACGAGTAGACCAATATGCATATCTTGGAACAACGATCAACTCCACAAATAATTACTTCCAGGAGCTTAAAATTAGAATAGAAAAGGCTAGAGCGAATTTTAACAAAATGAAAAAAGTGCTCTGCACAAGAGATCTAAGGTTAGAGCTAAGAGTAAGGTTGGCTAGGTGCTACGTTTTCTCGACTCAGTTTTACGGAATGGAAGCTTGGACCTTGTATGAGGCACCAATGAAAAAACTGGAATCATTCGAGATGTGGGTATATAGAAGAATTCTAAAAATACCATGGACAGAACACGTCATAAACAAAAGAGGTTCTGAGAAAGATGAATAAAGAAATGGAAGTCTTAAATACAAGCAAAACCAGAAAATTTGAATATCTCGGACATATTACACGTGGAGAGAGATACAACTTGCTCCAACTCATTATGCAGGAAAAGATTCAAGGAAAAAGAAGCATAGGGAGACGCAGAATATCGTGGCTGCGCAACCTGAGAGAATGGTACGGATGTACATCAAATGAACTTTTCAGAGCAGCCGTCTCCAAAGTCCGAATAGCTATGATGATTGCCGACCTCCGTCGCGGAGATGGCACTTGAAGAAGAAGACATTTAAGAAAGCTTTGGAAGGAAACTGGGAAGATATTTTTGCTGTGAATATTTTTTCGATAAACTTACTTTTTGATTTATTTGCGAAAAACCGTAATATACTTTTTTTCTTTTACTGTTAGCTATGTATATGCCAAATCTCATGTCAATCCAAGCGGTTGTTTAAAATTCGGAGGTTTTGCAATATTTTACTGTGAGTAAATCTAACTAAAAACATTGTTATTGTAGTTGACGCTGTTTTTCAACTGACTTAGGTATTTTACATTTCTTAGAAATACTGTTCTTATATTATGTAAATAAATACCTAGTAACTCGGTCTTCATTCTCTTGTGAATTAGCATAATCCCTTTTTAGATCATTGGGTATTTCCTAATTACTAACTAACATTATACCTGTATTTCAAACAATTGAAAATTTCTTTATCGATTTGAAATAAACATTTTTGTGCAGGTAAAGAATTAACTGAATACAAATACAAATATGTCTAAATAGGAAGAGAATCTAAATACAGATTTATAATATAATAGTAATAAAATATTTCCAAATGAATCAAAGTTTTGTATCTTTTAGTGAGAATTTTACCATTAGGTACATTATGAGAAAGCCTCCTTTGTTTTAATATAAAAGGTATTTTTTATTCTTTAGGGAGATTACATTAAGTAATTTTGTTTATATTTAGGGAGTAAAATTTTGTTTATATTACATTAGCTTTTTCTATTTCCATAATTTTCTAAACAAAAATGAATGAAGAGAAATATGATAACTTTTATTAAATTTTAATTTGAAAAATCAGTAAACGTTTGAAAGGATCTAATTAAAAATGAGTATGTATAGTAGGATATAGGATAAATATACACTTTTTAGTTTTTACAACTATTTTCAGTACTTATAATTGTTAAAAAAAACACGTTTTTTCTTAATGATTTTTATTCAGACATTTTCTGTTTTTGTCAATAATTTTCGGTAAGAAACAATTATAGAAAAAACTATTGAGCCTTTCCACCATTCGAGCCCAAAGTTCTTCGTCTCGCTCAATTTTTTCAACAAATAGGGGCTCTGTATCGTTGACATATACTACAAAATAGCAGTAATCCTTTCGGGCAATATTAAGCTGTCCTTGAATCTAAAAAATAAAATATTATATTTTCTAATATGTAAAATATTCTAACGATGTACCTGATACATGTAATAATGTTTCTTTTTTAACTGTAATGTACCATTTTTATTTTCCAGTGGCATGTTTTTTAGAGTCTCTACTGCCTCTAACAGAGACTTACCACTTTTATGCACCTTCAGAAGACACTTAATTTCCAACAAACTATTTTCATCTACAATTCCTGAAATAGTAACTATTATAATTTGCTTCAAAATATTAAAAAATTTTACGAAAACGTGTAATGTGTAGTGAAATTGAATATGTACATTACCATCTGGAGTAGCAGCAAGGTGATTGTAAATATTGTCAATAAATATTCCACACTTCTGTACTTTTTTTTCAGGATTCAATGCCATAAATCTTTGTCTTGCGACATCTTCCTTATCTTTTCCATAAAGCGTGTATTCATTATCCCAAGAGGGCGCAGTTAATGTTTTTATTAAATTTCTACAGCTTGTATTAGGCCTTCTTTTGCAAATAGATCCAAAATAGGAAGCTGTTACCCTATTTCTTTTAACTTGCCTGTAAAGAGCATTGTCCCATTGACCTACGGTTTGTCTTTCGATTTCCGGGATCTCTTCTGGTTGCACCTAAAATATCATTAGATTTATTTTCATTACAAAATATAAAAATCTGAAATTTACTTGTATGGCTTTTAGGATCCTAGAATGTTCCGACTGATACTCATTTTCTGTTAATGCTGGTTGTAAAGCGTGAGGACCATAATCAGTATTATTTTTAATGGATCTGCTTCTTTTTTTTCGATAATGTGAAACAAAATCCAGCTTTCGCTTAGATTTTAGTTCCACAGCCCGTTGGTTTTGTTTTATATTTCGTTTAAAATATTTTCCTGGAGACCTCTTTAAAATACTCCTCCACTCTTTTTCCTGCCATTCTACACCCTCGTTATAACGCAGACCTGAAATTGCTGAACGACACCTAAAACTACCCCTTCCAGAGAGGTTTAGCCTCTTGCCCGCATTAAATTTACATAGAATTGACATGTACATTTCAGCACGATTATTGGTTTCTTTGTCAATTAAGCGGTGACCTTTAGAAATAAGTCTCTGTAAAGAACCTGCAAATGAAGTTATGTAAAAAAGTGCAACTGATAAATATGTATAAAGACAAACTAATTAGAGTGCCTGTTACACTTACCATTTATATGAAAGTATAAGCCAGTATTTTTAACAGATGTCATCAAATGTGCATCTGATTGCTGCTCTGTACAGTACTGGTCGCTGCACATAGCATGGTTGCCAAAGACGTGGTCTATACTTTTCTGTAAATTCGATTTTAAGTTTTCCACATCCGAATAAGCAGCTGTATTAATGATTTTGGTGCAACAATTCTGCAGTTCTTTAATTTTATTGTTGGTTAGAAGTGCCCTAGCTTCTTTGTTCACAGTAGTATCTGCTTTAATTTTGTACAGAGCTTTTCCATAATTTTTAATCGCATGGTTGCAGCATTCTATTTTGGTTACATACTGTCCATAGTCAACCTCTTCACGAATTTTAGCATATACACTAGAGTCTCCATCTGCTATAAACTGCAAAAATTTAAGTCCATGAAGAGTTTGGCTTTGCTTAAATCCTTCGACTATGATTGATGTCTCCATTGCAGTCGATGAGCCTTGCCAGTTTTTATAACAAGTGTGAACAGGTACAGGGCTGTTTTTAGATTCATATCGGGCACATAATGAACAATACTTATTTCTAACTCCCAGATATATCAATTTTTTAGTTAGTTTTCCAATGATAACTGCCTAAAAAGTAAGATTTTTTTTTTATTTTTACCATAATCTGTTAGTTTTCTTATATTTATAATAGCTTATTAATTGTTATATTGGCAAATTGAAAGAGGTTACTGAAAAACGGATATAGATGATACGGACAAAGCGGAACGGGTAACCCAAGGAAAATCAGAATAAGGACTAAAGAAGCCAAAGCACAATGAAAAAACGTCAAAGTGGCCTTTCAAAGAATCAAAATAAACGACGAGGTATGGATATGGAATAAAGACCTAGATCATATTTTAATAGAGAAGAAGCATGCAAACAATATAATAAGTGTAAAAAGCATGAAAGGAGCGAAATGTAGCTCGTCTCACTATTTGGTGAGAGGCCAATACAGAACCGATCATAACATACAGAAGAACAATAAAACAAAAAAAGAAATTGAAAAACAATTCAACATAGAACTATTAAAGGATATTACCACACAGAAGAATTATGAACAAGGAATAACCAACAGACTAAACAGGGAACAAAAACCGTCAGATCAAGAAGAACAATGGGGAAACGTAAAAAAAGCAATCTTACACACAAGTAAGGTAACCCTAACGAAAACCAAGAGAAAACAAAAACAAAATAATGGTATGATGAAGAATGTAAGAAGTAGCAGAAGAAATAAGAAAAGTAAGACTCAAAATCTCACAAATAATAAAGATGACAAGACAAGCACAATATAGCGTAGACAGAGAATTAAGAAAAATCATGAAAAAAAGTAGAAGAAAAAAAAGAAAATACAACGAGAACAAACTGAAAGAAATAGGCGAAAAATTCCAAAAAAAAAGAAATAAGATCACTCGACCAGGAAGCCAAAAAAAAAAGGAAAAGAGGGTATCGGAAAAACAACCCAGACATGAGAGATGATAAGCATTTGCAGATGATCTGATACTATTAGCAACAAGCAAAAAACAACTACAAAAGTTAATGAAAAATAAACGAAACCAAAAAGTTTGGACTTAAAATAAATGAAGAAAAGACAAAGTACCTATATGATAATGAAACAGATCCAAAAGAAAAAGGAAATAACATCATGTTGCAAATCGATGGAGAAAAAACATACTCGTTCAAAAGAGTCAAAGAAATGAATTACCGCGGAGCGAAAATAGATGAAAATGGTCGTGAGGAAGGGGAGATCAAGGCAAGAATGGCTAAAGGAAATCAATATTATGGAGCATTACGAACAATAATGAAATCCAAATTCGTATCAAGAAAAACAAAAATCAGAATTTATGACTGTTATCAGAACTACAGTAACATACGCATGCGCAACATGGATACTGGAAAAGTCAGAAACAGATCTTTTAGAACGATGGAAGGGAAAACTGCAAAAAGCATATATGAAGCATATATGAAGGTATGAAAACTGTGTGTGAACTGTACAAAAAGCCAACGATAACGACGACAATCAAAGCACAAAGAATACGGTATTTGGGACACATCGAAAGAATGGGAAGTGAAAGAATGCCAAAAATAGTGTCTAAAAACACTGAAGTGTAATTAAATAGAATTTATAAGACTTATTATAAAAGAACTATTTATAAAATGTATAAAATGTAATCAGAAATGTAAACATTTTAGCCGTATCCCTACGAGGCCTGTTAAGCTTAAGAAATAAATAGTAATTGTTATATTTATGTTAGGTTCTGTAAAATAATGAATATGAATAAATATACTTACAACGCCAGATGATGCATTATAACTATGTCCATAAGATCTGTGACTCCAGCCTCCGTCACAATACACAGTAGTCCATGGTATGCCATCAGAATCTAGTTGCCCTTCTGCTATAGCCAATTCTCTTTCCTTTTCACCAGCTTCTTCCATGGACTTCCATAATCCTTCTATCCACTTATCCCCTAGTTCAATTTCAATATTGTGGAACAATCGGTAAGGCATGGAAGGAATATCTAATGCACCTTTAAAAAATTCAATTAAACTAAATTTGTACTTTATTACCATATTATCACAAACCTAATAATCCTGTTAACTGTGTATATGTGCCACCTGTGGATAATGTGCCCCAAACGGCTCCATAATTAACAGCTGACTGCTCAGATGGGTTTTCTGTTGACTTTTCAGTCTTGTAACCACACATGTTACATAGTAATACCACTGTCGAAACTAGCCCCTTCTGTTTTTCATCTACTATATGTAGATTTCCCATCGTACAAACTTTAGAATGAGCAAACTGTAAGTTTAAAGCCCACTGTAGGACATAATATAAATCAACAATTCGGTGTCCTTTTAATACTGTTTGTTCTTCTTGTTCTTTTTGAAATTCTAGTGGATGATTGTTAATGCTAAAATTAAAACATGTTGGTAATTAAAAAGACACCATATACTTTACTTAAAAAAAGCTTTACCTTTCATATTCTTCTGAAGAAATGAAGCTGAACTCATGTATATCCGATGAGGTTGATTGCACAGCTTCTTTGCTAAAAAAAACAAAAGTATTGCTGTCTGGTCTGTCTGTAAACTTAACAATCTTACAATGAGATTTGGCGTGGTTGTAGTTTTCAAAAATGACTTTTTTAGGTTTTTTTTTATAAGACATTCTAAATCCTTTGACATCTATGAACCAGTTATACTAAAATCACAATAAAGATGCCCTAGAAAGAATTGTCCTCCTACGATGTTATATCTTCTCAATATTGTATAACGGAGTTGAATCCTGGACACTCACTGAAGCAATGGAGAAAAAACTTTAAGCCTTTGAGATGTGGCTATACAGGCGTATCCTAAGGATATCATGGACGGACAAGATAACCAACGAGACCGTAATACGAAGAGTGGGCAAAGAAAGAGAGGTGATGTATATCATTAAAAGGAGAAAGTTAGAATATCTCGGTCACATAATGAGAAACGGCACTAAATACAGATTACTGAAGGTAATCCTTCAAAGTAAAGTATTCGGAAAGCGATGAATTGGGAGTAGAAGAATATCATGGTTAAAGAACCTAAGAAAATGGTTCTCCACAAAAACAACTAATCTATATAAAGCATCGGTTAATAAAATAATTATAGCCAGAATGATCGCCAATATTCGAAACGAATAGGCACTAAAAGAAGAATACAAAGAAGAAAGAAATAAGCCAAGGCACGTTGAATGTTACGAAGAGCACTTCCGAATCATGATTTACAATATGTAAACTTTGTAAATCATGATTTGGGATTTACAATGTATATAGATACATTTTAAATTATGATTTGGGAGTGCTTTTGGTAACATTCAACGTGTCTTCGTTTGTTTATTTCTACTGCATCTTTAGTGTGATTGTAGTAAATACTATATATAGGTATCTTTGGAAAATCTGCATTATTGTATTGTGTTTCTATACAGTGAGAAATAAAAGTATAAAATAAATAAATTCATTTTCAGCTTTACTTATGGCTTGTTTTTGAACAATAGGATATCACTTCAACATATTCATCAGATTACCTACATAATAAGTTCATTTACTCACGGTTTTTGCTCTAAATTTTAAAGAACCGTTTATGCGTTGATGATTGACATGCCATTTTCTATATCTACACATAGCTAACTTATCAAATAAAAAAAGTGATATTCTGCCGATGTGTGCTTTTGCCCTGAGAGTAATTCTCGGGGGTGAAAAAAAACCTTCAAAATAAATCCGGAAATAGCGGATTTTTACTAAGTGAATACTTTTCGCGTTATTTGCAAGTGAATGTGTTCATTTTGCAATAAAGAAAAAGTTTTTAGACTGCTTTTAACAAATAAGTTAAAAAAAAAATTCTTAGCAATAATATAGGTAGCTTATATTATAGAAAACTGAAAAAAGTGTTGTATATAATAATATGAAGTCTCTAAACCCAGTAGAAGCAGAGTTGTGAAAAATAGGTTCATATTCGTCTGTATGAGCTTTATTTTTGATAAGAATGATTTTCTCGATAAAATAATTACTTTTTGTGGTATATACGAAAAACTGTCTGAAAACGTGTTTTTTTTTTTGTTGAAAAATAAACATAATTACTCGCAAATAACTCGAAAATATTAATTTAATGAAAAAACGCTATAGAACAAAAGTTGCTTAAAATTAGTCAGTTTATCTATTTCCAGACATATTTTGAACGTATATTTTTTTACCACCGAGAAAGGGCGAAACTCCACCCCAGAGCAAAAGCACACGTCGACACAATATCACTTTGACATGTTAGGTATGTATATAATATGACAAATTTCATGTCAATCCAAGCGATTGTTTAAAATTATTTATAGGTTTTGCAATAGTTTACCGTCAGTGAACGAACTAATAAATTTTGACAGAAATTTGAAGTGATATCTAACTGCTTAGAAACAAATCATTGGACAGAAATAGGGCTTTTCATCGATTGTCATTTGTTTCGAGCTTCGGTCATATGCGTTGTATAATCTGTGTATAATATTAATATACACAGATTATACGACATATGACAGAAGCTCGAAACAGATGACTGTGAATGAAAAGCCCTATGGTAAATTATTGGAGAGAAATCACTTTATACACTTACTCATATATACTCATACTATACACATACTCTTTAAATATGTACTTTGTATTGGTTTATAATTTAAAATTACAACAAATTTTGACAATTGATTGATACAATTGATAACTTACTACTCTTTTTTATTTTTCTGGTATTTAGTCAATGTGTGACTACGTTTCGTAGATTTTTTATTAAATGACTTCAATCTGGGCATTTTGTTCACACCTGAAAATTATTTAATAGATAACATTTTGCAAAACATTATAAATAATAAAGTTACTTACCTGTCTGTATTCTTCTAAATGATAACTTTATATTAAAACGTTTATAAAACTAAAACTACAACTAATTAAAATGTTTATAAAACTAAAACTATATAACTATTTAAAATGTTTATAAAACTAAAAAAAACACTCAAAATTAACACAACTCAAAGTTAAAACAGCAAGAGAGGCAAAAAACAACAGCACGTAAACCGATACAAAAATTATATCGAATGATCTAATCTGAATATTCGAAATTTTCAAAAATTAGAATTTGTAAAACTTCATCTAATACCCCCTACCCAGAAGACTGCCGATCCAGAGCGAACTTAACCGATTGTAAGTTCGAAAACTTGGCATCAATGTCGGTTTTAGAGAATAAAATTTCGTGAATAATAAAATAATAAAATATGACGCAGGTGCTGCCATCTACTCAAAGAATTGTTAAACGTTAGTTCGTTTAACTCTCACACGTTTTAACTATAGCGTACTAATACCCCCTTAAGCAATTGTTAAATGAAAAAATAAAAGCTCATAAAATTTATAAAACCTTAAAGACTCCTGCAAGTTATGCTGCATTTTGTCATCTGAGAACAAATTGTAAAAATCTATCTAAATGTTGTTATCACAATTACATACGTTTCACCGAATTTTCTATACAAAATAACGCAAGGCAATTTTGAAAATTTGTAGGTAGCAAAGGTGAAAACAGTTGTATACCTGACTCAGTGACCCTGAATGACTCCAACTATATATTGCCAACTTATTTGCAGATCACTTTTCATCAATTTATAGTGATATTACTTTAAATTGCAATGTTGACCATATTCAGTCTAAACTCAATATCTCATCATATTGTATCCAGATTTCCAAAATTTACGAAAAGCTTTCATCATTAAGTGTCAACATGGGTCCTGGGCAATGGTATACCACCTAATTTTCTTAGGGAATTCAGTTTTATACTATCGCTACCTTTGTTTCATATATTTAATAAATCTTTGGATGTAGGTCAGTTTCCAGACTTTTGGAAACTTTCTTATGTCACACCAATATACAAATCTGGTAATAAATCTAATATTAGTAATTACCACCCTATATCTATTCTTAGTGTTATACCAAAGGTTTTTGAAAGTATTATTATTGATTTCCTCACCTTCGATAGCTCCAGGATCCTAAAGCTCAGCAATTTGGTTTTATTACAGGTAAGTCTGCTGAACTGAGTTTGTTGACCTATGTTGATTTTCTGTCTGAAGCCTTGGAAGAGGTACTTCAAGTTGATTCAATTTATACTGACTTTTCCAAGGCCTTTGACAGAGTAAATCATGAACTCCTGATTCGAAAGCTTAGCTTCCATGGCATAAGTGGACCTTTGTTGCAGTGGTTACAGAGTTATTTAACTGAAAGATTTTAACAGGTCTGAGTAAACCACTTTTACTCACAAACTTTTTCAGTTAAGTCAGGGGTCCCATTTGGGTCCATTACTCTTTAATATGTTTATTAGTGATATTACCAACTGTTTTCACGATTGTAACGCCTTGCTATTTGCTGATGACTTGAAGTGCTTTAAAGTTATAAAAAATCATTATGAGGCTGCCATATTGCAATTAAAACTAACTAACCTCTCTGCATGGTGTTCACTTAACGGTATGAACCTTAATTCCAGCAAATGTCATGTAATTAACTTTAACCATACTCACCACCCAATATTATCAAACTATTACATTGATTGCTAATTGCTCAACACTGTAAATAAAATCAAGGACTTGAGGATTACACTGGAAAATTCTCTTTGTTTCAATACTCACATCATCAATGTCATTCAAACATCTATGAAAATGCTGGGTTTTGTAAAAAGAACAACTCATGATTTTGCAAACATATCCAGTATTGGAGTTCTTTACTTCTCCTTGGTCAGGTCTCACCTCGAGTATTGTTCTTCAGTGTGGTCCCCACACTACTTGGTCTACATTAGGAAACTTGAACAAGGCCAAAATAGTTTCTTCTGTTACATTGCTTTTAAGCTTCATACCTATCAAGATTACACTGTATGGAAGCATCAACTGTAGGTCCCCTCTCTTGTAAGCCGGAGAAAACAAAGGGACCTTTTGCTATTATTCAAGATCTTAAATGGTATATGCAGTTGTTCTCAACTACTTAATAAGATCGCACTGTTTGTACCACCGTGCACCACTAGACAAGTGCGAACATTTTATGTACCATTCCACAGGTTTAATTATTCACTTTTTTCGTTCTTACCCAGAGTCTTGAATTTAGCAAACTCCCTTTACAATTTATAACTATTTGACAATAGGCTATTGATTATGTACTATAGAACGGAACTACGTTAACGGGGTTTTATTATTTCATATGGTCGATGAATCTCTATATATGAAAAAACCGCCGAGTGCTACCATTTAAAGGGGTGCATTTTTGAGAAATGGGTGAATTGGTCCCTGGGCACAGGTTACATTAGGGTGAGTTCTATGCACTTTTGCTACAAACACGTCTACATAAAAATTTTTCCTGGTTACATTTCCTATCTAAATATCACTTTTTAAAGTTAATAATACTTTTTTTTACAAAAATATATTCAAAAGAAAAAGCACAAAGAAACCCAAAAGAAAGAAATTTTGTTTTTTGTCCCATAACTCTTTAGTCTAGGACGCATCTGTTTTGAGATGGACGTTGAGAGGTGACTCAATTTTTTTTGCAGAAATTGCTTGAAAGTGACTCAAATAATAGTATTTGAGTTATCCTCCCACTCAAAATGGTCCGGAACATTGTTTAAATAATCAAAATGTCAAAATATGAAGGAAAAATTCGATTTTTTTATTGGTTTTTTGATTATAACTTTAAAACTATTCATTTCTGAGAAAAGTTGTACTGACATAAAAGTTGCGCAATTAAATTTCCTACAATATAGAATTGGTTAAATATTTAAAAAATAGTCACCCTTGTTGCAAAATAGCCATAATTGCGAAAAAAAAAACGTACAAAAACAAGTACTCGCATTTTAAGTTTTTCAACCATTTATGCTACACTTAGGACCTTTATATTTTACCCAGAAAAACTTTATGATATATTAAAACAACACTGTAAATTTCATTAAAATTGGTTTAACAGATTTTGCAAAATAAATTTTGCAATCCAGCTTTCGCAAAAAAAATTCATTTTTTTAAAATGTTGCAGGACTGAAAATAAAGCAGAGAGCAAGTTGAATTTTTTTTGCTTATAGAAGTGTACTGTACCTTTTATTTGCAATTTGCAAAATTAAAATGGATTAATTACCACGGCGTCAGGAAATTTTTTAAATAAACATTAATTTTTGGTGCTACGCGCCGGACAGCGGTGTTCGATTCACACAAGTTGATTTCCACCAAAATTTCTTCCATTCTTTATCTAATATATTATTTTCTTACTCTATATTTTGTTGTATTTTAATATTTTAATTCCACAAAAATCAAACTAATTTTATTATTGTTTGTGAAATATTGTTTAAACAATTGCATATGTTTAAAAATAATAAACTTTTATTTTCTAAATTAAAATATATGAACAAAGAAAGTTTTTGCTAAAAAAAGTGTTATTTCAAAGTATATAGTATGTGTTTTTATTTTGCAATAATCAAATTTATTTATATCGAAATGTAATAAAAATTAAAATGTATCAATCATTATCAAAGGTCACTGGAATGCCCAATCAGAGCAAAATATCCGCTGTCCTGCGCGTAGCACCAATAATTAATGTTTATTTAAAAAAATTCCTCACGCCGTGGTAGTTAATCGATTTTAATTTTGCAAATTGCAAATGAAAGGTACAGTACACTTCTATAAACAAAACAATTTCAAGTTTCTATCTGCTTTATTTTCAATCCTGTAACATTTTGAAAAAATGAATTTTTTTTGCGAAAGCTGGATTGCAAAATTTATTTTGCAAAATCTATTGAACCGATCTTAATGAAATTTACAGTATTGTTTTACTGTATCATAAAGTTTTTCTGGGTTAAATATGAAGGTCCTAAGTGTAGCATAAATGGTTGAAAAACGTAAAATGCGAATACTTGTTTTTGTATGGTTTTTTCGCAATTATTGTTATTTTGCAACAAGGGTGACTATTTTTTAAATTTTTAATTAATTCTATATTGTAGGAAATTTAATTACGCAACTTTTATGTCAGTACAACTTTTCTCGGAAATGAATACTTTTAAAGGTATAATCAAAAAACGAAGAAAAAAATCGAAGTTTTCCATAATTTTTTGACATTTTGATTATTTAAACAATGTTCCGGACCTTTTTGAGAGGGAGGATAACTCAAATATTATTATTTGAGTTATTTTCAAGCAATTTCTGCAAAAAAATTTGAGTCACCTCTCAACGTCCAAATGTACTAATATTTTTACAGATGCACCCTGGTCTACTTGTCCACGGGAATATAGGTGTAGACATTGCTTCACAGAAAAAAAGAATGTGTGTGTACTTTGTACGCACGTAAGAAGTTATACTTCTATTATATGATTTAAACGAAATTAATATACTTTTTATTTATATTTTGTTTAAATATTAAACTAATTTATACTTACTACTTCTCAAACATTTTTATTAGAACAGTGCCAAAAATTAAAATAATAAAAGAATAAAACACACACAAACACATTAAACAAGCCACAAATGATGTCTGAACATTAATTGTCGAAAAATTTTTTAACTAAATACGTATTTTCTGAAAATAAAATTATATAATAAATATACTTACAATCATAAAATGTATTAAAAAAAAAACAAAAAAGAAAGTTTCTATTGGGACTCGAACCAGCGCTGATAAGCGCGGTTGGTATTGGAATTCATTCGCCTTCAACGCTTAGCCACGGACACTATGTGTCATTATTTACGAAGATCGACTAACTAAACGGATTAAACTTGTGATATTTTGAAAATTGATCAAATTATTTTAATTTTGAATTGAAATGATTTAGAATTGAAAAAATACAACAAAACATAGAGTAAGAAAACAATATATTAGGTGAATATTGATAGAAATTTTGATGGTAATCAAATTATATAAATAAAAGTATTACATACTATGTATTTTGGCAGATCAAGTAGGTAGGTTTATACCCATGATACATTAACAATTATTACGTACCTGTTGCTTTTAAAAACTATTTAAAAGTCACTACAATATTATAAACTGTTTTGTTTCTGTCCTCACAACAATAAAACTAATATATTATACATTTGTTTACCTTTACCTCCAAACCACAGCTGTCCTACAGCTGCCATATCGGATAATTTTTGACATGTCATTTGAACATCTAATCAGAACAAAGTTATAATGCGCATGCGCCGGGCTGATAGGTTTTAACATATAAAAATTCACCCTCTATCGCCGGTAAAGAAGTATAACTTCAAAAACTTACATATTTTCTCTTTAAAATGTTGTTTGGTAGAGGTCATTAGGATTTGCAATTTTCGAAATATGATTTTTCAAAGTTCTCCACTCACAGCAATTTTGGGCAATTTTCCTTGTTATTTCGCAAATATTGTTCTGTAACTTTTTTCTACGTAACTTTAGGCATATGCAATGATACATATAAGAGTAATAGAAATCAATTACCTTTAAAATGTTCTAATGTATAATGTTGTACGACTTCTTTTAAAGAGGTTATCTTTTTCAAGATTTTATACTTTTCACGAGTTTTTATATTTTTTACGTTTTTTTTTTAATTTCCCATTATAACTTTTTTTTCTACAGTTAGGTATATATTATATAATAAAAAAGAAAGCTTATTCTGTTTACTTTAAAATGGAGGAGCGTCATTTGAAATTTTGTTTGGGGGGGGGCAAGCACTATATATACAATACATTATATATGATGAATATTGATGTATTTTCTGTAAATTTCAGTCATTTTCAGGGCCAGGGGGGGGGCAAATGCCCCCCTGGACGCCCAAATGACGCCCCTGTGTATCATAAAAAATTCTAGGATTATTTTTGAATAAGGTATGCTTTTTCAAAATAAGGTACTTGCAACGATTTTTGATTTTGGGATTATTTTTTAAATCTCTCATTATAACTTTTTATGTGATTGTGTGTTATGATTGAATCTTATTTTTTATAGGTAATACTTTCGATCCACTTGACTCGGCCGGGCAAACTTCAAAATATGGATTAATTCCAATATTTACTGTCAAAGCTCCTGCACCACATGCTTTGCTTGAAAAAATAGCATGTAAATGTACCAAAAGATGTACAAAAAACTGCGGTTGTAGGAAGATAGGAATTAGTTGTTCAATATTCTGCAAAGGGTGCATGTGCATGGGTACTAATTGTGGGAACTCTAAGATAACTGAGGTGTCAAAGGAAGATATTGAAGCTAATGCTAACCAAGAGATGGACTTTGATTTTGAAATTTTTTTACATGTCATCGTTTAAATAATTTTAAATAATACAGGTAAAAAAATATCAAAGAATCACTCGGTTTCCATTATTTAAATATAGATGATACACCATTTTAAAGAACAGAAAGTAAGTCCTCTTTATTGAGTAATATATAGTCTCGTATATAGTATATTCATGTACAAGAAAAAAAAAGTTATAATGAGAAATTTAAAAAATAATCCTAAAATCAGAAATCGTTCCAAGTACTTATTACATTTTGAAAAATAATATCTTATTCAAAAATAATCCTAGAATTTTTTGTAATACACCATTTTAACCGCTTAACGTGCTTACCCGAGTTAACTCGGTTTTAAACTACGTTTCTATTTTCGCTTAACCGAGTTAACTCGCGTTTAAAATATTTGTACGATATATAAGGCGCCTACGTGTTTTCAACTCCTCTAGCGCTAAATAACGGTATCCCCACTTGCATGGGCGACCATACCTATGGGAAGGGGGGCCGTGGCCCCCCTAGCTTTTCGGGTGTTTTAAACTATATATGGTTATCCAAAGTATACGAAATGTAATCTGCAACATCTTCACGTCTGCCCCCCCTAAAAATTTTTATATGGGCGCCCGTGCCCACTTGTTTTTTCGTTTCTAATTTTAAACTTTCTACGATCGACTGCCGACTAGGGTGGGATCACGATGAGTAGATTTCTAGTTTGCTGACGTCACGTTCTGCCCTGACTGTGACGTACCTCTGTGTGTAACCCCTTGTTTTAGAGGGTATCACACTGTTAGCAATATTTAACATTATTATACTTGAATAATTGCGATTTTCTTCTCTTACTTCTAGTATTTTGTATGTAAAAAGTTACGACCGAGTTAACTCGGGTGAGCGCATGAGGGTATTTGATATTTTATATTTTTCTAAAAAAATATGCGTTTTTTTTACTTTAGATTATATTTAGTGACAATAGTCTTGTTCGTAGTTTATTTTACTGTAATAAAATAAATAGGTAATTTTTTGACGTATTTTTGCAAATAAATGTGTGCGTTAAGCGGTTAAAGTAAACAAAATAAGCTTTTTTTATTATATAATATAATATATACCTAAATCTAGAAGAAAAAAAGTTATAATGAGAAATTTCAAAAATAATTGTAAAAAATGTAAAAAATAATATTTTTTTATATTAGGTATTACATAAAATATAATATATAATATAATATATTATATATACTATATATAATATAATATATAATATATGTATTATATAATAATATTATTTTACTTTTATATTAAATTATAAAAAATCGTTAAAAGTATAAAATCTTGAAAAACCATAATCTCTTTAAAATTTAAAGATAATTCATTTCTGTTCCTATTGCGTGTACCATTGCATATACCTAAAGTAACGTAGAAATAAGTTACAGAAAAATATTTGCGAAATAACAAGAAAAATTGCTCAAAATTGCTGTGAGTGGCAAAGTTTGAAAAATTATATTTCGAAAACTATAAATCCTAATTACCTCTACTAAACAACATTTTAAAGAAGAGATATGTAGCTTTTTTTTCTGTAAAGCAATGTCTATACCTATATCCTCGTGGACAAAAGTTATGGGACAAAAAACAAAATTCCTTTCTTTTGGGTTTCTTTGTGCTTTTTCTTTTGAACATATTTTTGTAAAAAAATTACCATTGACTTTAAAAAGTGATATTTAGATAGGAAATTTAACCAGGAACAATTTTTATGTAGCTATGTTTGTACCAAAAGTGCATAGAACTCACCCTAATGTAACCTGTGCACAGGGACTAATTCACCCATTTCTCAAAAACGCACCCCTTTAAATGGTAGCACTCCGCGGTTTTTTCATATATAGATGTCCATTGATCATATGAAATAATAAAACCCCGTTAACGTTGTAGTTCCTTTTAGCTATCTTATTTTGAATATAATCAATAGCCTACAACTCCGTCAGTCGTTTTAAAAGAAATTTACATGGGATCAATATTTGAGTGAAACATCTGTAATTTGTTAACTTGTTTTTATGATATTATTTCCTATTACATATTTACTTCTATATTATATTTATATTTCTGTATGTCTGTTATTTATATTATATTATGTTATTGTTTTTATCTGTACACTATGCATTTATGTAACACTTTATGTTCAGTTAAAAAATGTAATGTATTTTTATAGAATTGGGCTTGCCCGTAAAATAAATAAATAAATAAATAACAATGATCGAATTTTAACCTCATTTACTGTATAAAGATAAGGATATAAACACCGAATAGCGATAAAGGTATTTATTGATAGAACCGACACTAGGGTAATTCTACCCCGGGAGTACTTCCGAACACTGACTAATTACTGATACGCGATTAGCTAAAGACGGATGTAGACTGATGAATCCTCTTTCTCTAGGCCAGATATCTTGGTTTTATAGAAGCTTAAATTGGGTCATTTGTGACACGATGCCCGCGTGATTTGTGTATTTAATTAAGGTAAATAATTCTACTTTTCTCAGCACTTTCGTGTCATTTCCAAATTATGTTGTTGATAATTGACCAATTTGGATCTAAACTAATAATCTACGTGTGTGAATATAAAAACAAATAAATTCGTGCAATCTACTGGGTGGTATAATTATTCTGTTCAATATCGGATATGAATTCTGAATATTTGTTATTGGACATACTGCCCGCCGGAAAAGCGGTCCCAAGTGTCAGTGTTCGAAGTTTACAAGTATAACATAATACATTAGGTTAAAAAGATAGGTTAATATAATGTGTGATGTAAAGACACTAGTCTTTGAAGTTCTCTGGGTTGTATAATTATTCTGTTCAATATCGGATATGAATTCTGAATATTTGTTATTGGACATTTACACATTCAACAACTCAGTAGTAAAATGTGTCTATCGACAAAAACAGTGAAAAGGGCTGCTTTCGTATCTATTTTTTTTAAGTATTTTCGGAAATGAAGTCAGTTTCTATGCAGCTGTTAAATCAATAAAAATTGCGCAATTTTTGCTATTTTTTTCTTATAGGGAGTTCTAGGGGGATGGTTTTTGCATCTTTTTGGGGTCCCAAAATTCAGGTCCCAGCAAAATTTAAATTGTTTGTATGATTTTTAGAGTTCAAATCTCTCATGATTGGACTAATAATACTCTGGCAAATGTATTATATTTTTGCAAAATTTTGGAATGTGTTTACTTAACCTCACCTAGATTACTGTTCATGTGTTTGGTCTCCACACTATAACACCCATATTCTAGCTATTGAGAGAGTTCAGCACAAGTTCTTAAGATTTGTTGCATTTAAACAAAACCAGAGGGTTGATGAAATGAACTATTCTAATATAGAAAAGTCTCTCAACATAACCTCTCTCCAAATCCGACGCATGCATAAGGATCTCACAATGTTTTATAATATACTACACTCCAATAATTTTGGTCCTCAACTATGGGAGAAAATTAGCCTCCATGTTCCCAGTAGACAGAGGCTAAATCAACCTTTTTACATTAGACCCCATGGCACTAACTACGGACACAACTCATTGATGCCCAGAACACCTAGGTTTGCTAACCAATATTCGGAAGGTTTAGATTGTTATAGTTTTTCAAATGAATTTAAAGCTCAGCTTAAAAACTGTATGTGATAACTTGATATCCTTGGTGTTTTTTAAATTTTTTGTTAATGTTTGTTATTTATTTAATGTTCCTAGTTTGTATGATTAAAATTTTTAAATTTACTTTAGGTCAGGTTATAAATCTCCTGTGATTAATGTTTACACTGTATTTTAATTGGGTGATTGTCCGTTGATAAATAAAAATAAAAAATAAAATAAAAACTTGATTCGTAGAGCAAATCTAACATTTGTTTTTAATAGATAGTCCTGTCGCCAGGGGGGGGGGGTACAACGGCCTTCTTAATTCAGATGGACTTACCCAAGTTTTTTTTATGTATTTTGGCCTGTAGAACACGAATTTTTTGGGTAACAGTTGATCCGGATGTCGATAAGATTGTTATAAACAAAGAAGTTGAGGAATTACATAACAGCGATTTCTCGCAAAACAAAACAATTTTTTGTATTTTTTGGGTCATTCTAACCAAAAAATGTTCCTACAAGTTTTTTCGTAGGATGCATAGTTTTCGAGATAAACGCGGTTGAACTTTCAAAAAATCAAAAAATTGCAATTTTTGAAGCCGAATAACCCTTGAATAAAAAATAAAATAGCAATTCTGCTTACCGCCTTTAAAAGATTAAGTCAAATTTTATCTGTTTTGAATATTTGCATTGCTTAAAATTTATTTTTTGATTGTTAAAAAAGCTATACACACATAGTGTTTCCCGTGACTAATACATGCGTTTTAATGCATGCTACGTAGAAATAGCCCTGCTTGCACTTTTACCTCCTCTACCTACTCATTCGATTTTAAATGAGAAATCATTGAAAACATCACTCAAGCACTAGGTGTTTATAGCTTTGTTTTAACAATAAAATAATAAATTTTTAGCAATACAAATAATTAAAACCGATATAATTTGACTTTAACTTTCAAATGCGGTAAGCAGAATTGCTATTTTATTTTTTAATCAAAAGTTATTCGGGTTCAAAAATTGCAATTTTTCGATTTTTTTAAAGTTCAACCGCGTTTATCTCGAAAACTATGCATCCTACGAAAAAATTTGTAGGAACATTTTTTGGTTAGAATGGCCCAAAAAATACAAAAAAATGTTTTCTTTTGCAAGAAATCGCTGTTATGTGATTCCTCAACTTCTTGGTTTATAACAATCTTATCGACATCCGGATCAACTGTTACCCAAAAAATTCGTGTTCTACAGGTCAAAATACATAAAAAAACTTGGGTAAGTCCATCTGAATACAGGAGGCCGTTGTACCCCCCCTGGCGACAGGACTAAGAGATTTCAGTTCTTTACACATAGTTTTTCGTGACTTTTGACGTAAAATAGTTGGAGAAGCAGAAATTCAACAATTTAGAATTTCCCATTGAGTTTCATATGGCCCATTTGACTATTCACTACCCGGTATAATTTGAGCTGATTCTTTTTTCTTTACTGGTCTATAAATTAAGAAATCAAAATTATTATCTTATGAGTAATAATTAAAGTTGTAGTTTTGAACATAAATTAAACATTGTACTATTTAATACTACTTAAATAAGTTTGGTTTTATTTTTAGGCTATTGCAGCTCAATCAGCGAAGAAAGCTCCGAATCTACCAATGGATCAAACCAGACTGCAGAGCATTACTGACATACTCACTTACATCTTTTCAAATGCTATTTCAACTGCATTTCCAGATATTACAGATGCCCCAGTTGTAATTGCTTTATCCGGCGCAAACCCCAAATTTGGAGACTACCAGTGCAACTCAGCAATGCCTATAGCGAACATCTACAAACAACTAGGAAAGAAAGTTGTGCCAAGAGATATCGGCCAAAAGATTGTAGAAAATGTGCCTTCCCATGACCTTATCGCCAAAATGGAAGTCGCTGGTCCAGGCTTTATTAATATATTTTTGAACAAAAGCTTTGCGGTTAAGAATTTATCTCGTATTTTTGAACATGGAGTCAAATCTCCCGAAGTTCCTAAAAAAATGAGGGTTTTAGTAGATTTTTCTGCACCCAACATTGCGAAGGAGATGCATGTAGGTCATTTGAGGTCAACCATCATTGGAGAAAGCTATTGCAGATTATTGGAATACCTCGGTCATGATGTTATAAGAATAAACCACGTCGGCGACTGGGGTACACAGTTTGGGATGCTGATCGCACATTTGGAAGATAAATTTCCCGATTTTTATATTAAATCACCTCCAATCTCTGATTTACAAGAGTTCTACAAGGAGTCCAAGTTAAGGTTCGATTCTGATGAGGACTTTAAGAAGAGAGCTTATGCCAGTGTTGTCAAGTTGCAGTCTTTTGAACCAAAACATAAAAAAGCTTGGGAATTAATTTGTGATGTTTCACGACAAGGTAATTTTTGTCATAATATTCATTTTCAATGAGTTTGCCTCAAACTTATTCGGTAATCAGTTCAATAGAAAAAAAAGTCCAAAATTGCAATATTCAAAAAAATATTTGGTATGCTGTGAGTAAAAAATATAGAATGGTCAGCAGCACTCCTTCATTTGAAGTACAGTAGAACCCCGATAAGTCGGTCCCCGATAACCCGGAAGTCCGGCTAACCCGGACCGATTTTATCAGACAAACATTTCAACAATAAAAATGTATGTGTGTAATATAATATTTGAGAGATAATGGGTATTAGTGTAATTTGAACTACATATTTTACGATAGTAAAAATGACCCATGGCACACAACTTTCATTGTTTGGGTTATCGGAATCAACAGGCACCTGTAGTATTGTATACTTTATTTATTTTAAACTGTCTTAGCATTGTTTGAAAAGACTATTAAAAAATTCTTTTTGAAACAATGGTCTTAGTTCTCCACTGTTATTAAATAACATAAAATCGTTGCGATTGAGAACCTGCTTCCCTTCTGTAATCGTTCGTAAATCTATTCAGATTTTGGTTTGCGTGTTTTTTTGTCTACGTAATGGCAGCGAAACGTAAAAATGTTGTAGTGACAATGGAAAAGAAACTAGAAGCCTTAGGTAGAATTGATAAAGGCGAATCTTTAAAAACAGTTGCAGCATCATATGGTGTCGGTACATCTACAGTATCGGATTGGAAGAAAAATAGAACTAAAATCGAAGAATTTTGTTTCAAAATGATAACAAAAGACAGTTTGGACAATCGGTGCAAAATTAATAAAGCTAAAAATGAGACTCGACGACGCTTTGTATGTGTGGTTTTGTGCGGAACGCGAACGTGGATTACCAGTGTCTGGACCAATTATTCAAGAAACAGCACTCAAGCTGAATAAAATGTTGCCTGATTGTGAACCAAATTTCACTGCGAGTCAAGGTTGGCTGGATAGATGGAAAAAACGTCATGGAATACGCCAACTATCTATCACTGGAGAAAGTCTATCTGGGGACAACAACGCTGCTCATGACTATAAAAGCAAGTTTTTGGATTTTGTAAGAGAAGAAAATTTAACGGCAGATCAAGTATATAACGCCGATGAGACTGGCCTGTTTTACAGAATGTTGCCAAGCAAAACTTTGGCCTCAAAAACTGAAGAAGCCGCAAAAGGATACAAAAAAAGCAAAGACCGATTGACAATAATGGCCTGCAGCAGTGCTTCGGGGAAGCATAAATTTCCTCTAGTCTTAATAGGAAAATCAAAAAATCCGCGAGCACTGAAAAATGTA